>NC_052310.1:52607600-52907600 GCF_016432855.1 Salvelinus namaycush
ACCCTACCTGTCATACCATTTCCTTACATGTTTTATTTTAAGCTCATTAAAGTTCAACAAGGAAACTGGCTGGAGTCAGAGTTTATTTTGTGGTATAGTGCATTGTAGTACGCATTAGATCAGCGTTTCCCAAACTCGGTCCTGGGGACCCCAAGTGGTACATTTTTCGATTTTTCCCCTAGCAACTAATCATCAAGCTCTGTGTTGTTATATGTGTCAAACTTGCTTTATTCTTGGCCAGGTCGCTGTTGTAAATGAGAACTTGTTCTCAACTAGCATACCTGGTTAAATAAAGGTGATATAAAAAGCCTTGACTATTTGCGTCAGCTATGTAGCGCTAGGGCAAAAACCGAAACCCACCTCTCGGGGTCCCCAGAACCGAGTTTGGGAAACGCTGCATTAGATACACATCTCTATATATTGATAGAGACAACTACAATTCTGAACATTCACATACTTGATTGAATTCTTGAAAATACAATATGTATATATAATAATATAATAATAATATAATATATAGTATATGCAGAGTTCAAATATTCAGGGTCTCCACGTACAGACACAGAATACATGATGTCCACATCTAAACAGATCCACTGCTCATCTTGTCATCAAAAAGCAGAGCAAGGGAACGGCTCTCACAGTACAAGTATGGCCATTCACGTGCATAACTAGAACTGGACAACTGCATTTAGTGGGAAGAGAGGAAACCAGAACCACTCCACCATCATAACAGCACTAATACCAACGAGGACTGAAAGGCCGCAGCCGTTGACTCACTGAGCATTGGCGTTCACCCTGCTGGAAATTGACATCTAATGCTATGTTCCATGTTGAAAACAACCCTGTATAGGGGCCCATCTTGGCAACAGTCCAAAGATTTTTAAGGAACCTTGACCTCCTTGTCAGACATCTCTCAAAACAATGAGAGCAAATTGGTAGCCTACTCCAGGTTCCAGAAAGGAGCCCATTACAAAGTACTGTAAGTAGTATCATCAAATGTAATTTCTATCGAGCTAGGGGTCTCTTCATTTCAGCTTAACGGTGAATCCAAGGCAAACTTGTGCAACAGTGCTTTGCTTCCATGATCCATTTCCATCCATTTGTAATTGCTTTGTGCTTTGAGTGATTGGACGTTTCGGAGTCGATGCACAGTGGGCATCGATCACTGTGTGGCGATATCTAACATTGCCTTTTTAAAATATGCTCTGTCGATGCCAACTGAGATAACCTTTGGAAAAAGTTGTGCCTTGTTGCCAAATCATACTGCAGCTTCTGTGAAAGGACTGATGCACAGTTCTACACTATATCTGCAGAGATTTCATGCTGCAGCTCTGTCAAAACATCACAATCTCTAACAAGTCAGATGACGAGTGCAGGCACAACAATAACAACAACAACAGTTCCATGAAAAAAGATTGCTATGCAAACAAAACGCTGCAAGCCTCCAATGTACCAACAAAAATTCAGCACAAATCTCAATGAGAAATATCATGACGGGAAGCACATCACACAGGATATGAACAGGTACCGAGTGCAATGCAATATACACTGTGTGTAAAAAAAACCCATTAAGAACACCTTCCTGATATTGAGTTTCACCCCCCTCCCTTTCGCCCTCAGAACAGCCTCAATTCGTCCGGGCATGGACTCTACAAGGTGTTGAAAGCGTTCCACGGGGATGCTTCCCACAATTGTGTCAAGTTGGCTGGATGTCCTTTGGGTAGTGGACCATTATTAATACACACAGGAAATTGTTAAGCATGACAAAAACCCAGCAGCGTTGCAGTTCTTGACACAAACCGGTGCGCCTGGCACCTACTACCGTACCCTGTTCAAAGGCACTTACATATTTTGTCTTGCCCATTCACCCTCTGCATGGCACACATACACAAGCCATGTCTCACTTGTCTCTGAGAAATGGTTATCTCCAGGTGGCTTTGTTTGGTTCCTTTAGCAACAAATAGCCATATGTAATGTTTAAGATAGTGTATACCCGAGGGGGGAGGGGGGCTGTAAATGTGAGACAGATGAAAATCAAACTTGACATGCATGAGAGAGAGAGAGAGAGAGAGAGAGAGAGAGAGAGAGAGAGAGAGAGAGAGAGAGAGAGAGGAGAGAGAGAGAGAGAGAGAGAGAGAGAGAGAGATTACCCATTAGACACTGCTCAATAGAGTCTTTGATGCTATTTCCAGTTGAAAAGAAATACTGTATACCTATCGACCTTGTTCCTGGAGACATACCCTCCTGTAAGATTTCGTTTCAACCCCATTTGTAACTAACCTGATTCAGCTCATCAACCAGTTAATTATTAAAATCAGGTCAGCTAGATTAAGGTTGGAGTGAAAACCTACAGGACAGTAGTCTGAAATCACCTTGATGCCTCTCATCTACAAGAGCCATGTGCAGTGCTCTGGTGCCTAGGAACCACCTCAGAATGCCAGACATTGACATCCTCCTCCTTATTGGTTCTTCCCAGACTCTTGTTGTTTTCCAGCTTAATTTCACCCAGTGTGGCGCCTTTGGAGGCATGCTCCACTAAAACACTCCCTCACAGACACTTAGATTGACAACGCTTAGGAAGTCGCATCGCTCAACAATGGCTGTGTATCCCACATAGAGTATTGCGTAAGCCTGTCTGTTTCCATATGATGGAGTGGAAGGAGCTGGATGTGTACTCTTGTTTGAAGTTTGAAGGCTGTTGATAAGCATTGCGTTAAGATTCTAGAACACGACTCATCAAGGACATTATTACGATACAGATAATGGAAATTGCCATGGAGATTAGTACCATTGTGGTTTGTTTTAAGTCGTACATTTCCCTTATTTTCCAATTTACGCTCATTTACATACAATTTCGCATCTTTTCAATCACTCACCTCGTAGATCGTCGTACAAAAGCCTAATCTCAGGGTGTGATTCGAGACTCTTGGCCATAATTAAATGATAAGATGTTTATGCAAATATGCCTGATTTTTGTAACTTAAATGACTCCAGCTGCTTGAAAGGAGCTCTCTTAGAACAGATATTTGATTAAATAGAGGTTTGTGGGGATCATTCCACTCGCTCTTCCTCTGTAAAACACTCCATTACACTGAGACTTATCAAATCAAAATGTATTTGTCACATGCGTCGTAAACAACAGGTGTAGACTAACAGTGAAATCCTTACTTAAGGGGTCCTTTTCCAACAATGCAGATTAAAAGATACACGTGAAACAAGGAATAAATACACAGTGAATAAGGAATAACAATAAGGAGTAAAAATAACACAGGGATTACCAGTACCATGTCGATGTGCAGGGGTACGGGGTAATTGAGGTAGCTATATACGTACAGGTAGGGGTAAAGTGACTAGAGTAACGGGACAGATAATAGACTGAGCAGTAGCAGCAGTGTATGTGGAGCAGCAGTAGCAGTGTATGTGGAGCAGCAGTAGCAGCAGTGTATGTGGAGCAGTAGCAGCAGTGTATGTGGAGCAGCAGTAGCAGTGTATGTGGAGCAGCAGTAGCAGCAGTGTATGTGGAGCAGCAGTAGCAGCAGTGTATGTGGAGCAGCAGTAGCAGCAGTGTATGTGGAGCAGTAGCAGCAGTGTATGTGGAGCAGCAGTAGCAGCAGCAGTGTATGTGGAGCAGCAGTAGCAGCAGCAGTGTATGTGGAGCAGCAGTAGCAGCAGTGTATGTGGAGCAGCAGTAGCAGCAGTGTATGTGGAGCAGCAGTAGCAGCAGTGTATGTGGAGCAGCAGTAGCAGCAGCAGTGTATGTGGAGCAGCAGTAGCAGCAGTGTATGTGGAGCAGCAGTAGCAGCAGCAGTGTATGTGGAGCAGCAGTAGCAGCAGTGTATGTGGAGCAGTAGCAGCAGTGTATGTGGAGCAGCAGTAGCAGCAGTGTATGTGGAGCAGCAGTAGCAGCAGTGTATGTGGAGCAGTAGCAGCAGTGTATGTGGAGCAGTAGCAACAGTGTATGTGGAGCAGCAGTAGCAGCAGTGTATGTGGAGCAGCAGTAGCAGCAGTGTATGTGGAGCAGCAGTAGCAGCAGTGTATGTGGAGCAGTAGCAACAGTGTATGTGGAGCAGCAGTAGCAGCAGTGTATGTGGAGCAGTAGCAGCAGCAGTGTATGTGGAGCAGTAGCAGCAGTGTATGTGGAGCAGCAGCAGCAGCAGTGTATGTGGAGCAGCAGTAGCAGCAGTGTATGTGGAGCAGTAGCAGCAGTGTATGTGGAGCAGTAGCAACAGTGTATGTGGAGCAGCAGTAGCAGCAGTGTATGTGGAGCAGCAGTAGCAGCAGTGTATGTGGAGCAGCAGTAGCAGCAGTGTATGTGGAGCAGCAGTAGCAGCAGTGTATGTGGAGCAGTAGTAGCAGTGTATGTGGAGCAGTAGCAGCAGTGTATGTGGAGCAGCAGTAGCAGCAGTGTATGTGGAGCAGCAGCAGCAGTGTATGTGGAGCAGCAGCAGCAGTGTATGTGGGGCAGTAGCAGCAGTGTATGTGGAGCAGTAGCAGCGGTGTATATGGAGCAGCAGTAGTAGCAGTGTATGTGGAGCAGTAGAAGCAGCAGTGTATGTGGAGCAGTAGCAGCAGTGTATATGGAGCAGCAGTAGCAGTGTATGTGGAGCAGTAGCAGCAGTGTATGTGGAGCAGCAGTAGCAGTGTATGTGGAGCAGTAGCAGTGTATGTGGAGCAGCAGTAGCAGCAGTGTATGTGGACCAGTATCAGCAGTGTATGTGGAGCAGTAGCAGCAGTGTATGTGGAGCAGTAGCAGTGTATGTGGAGCAGCAGCAGCAGCAGTGTATGTGGAGCAGTAGCAGCGGTGTATATGGAGCAGCAGTAGTAGCAGTGTATGTGGAGCAGTAGAAGCAGCAGTGTATGTGGAGCAGTAGCAGCAGTGTATATGGAGCAGCAGTAGCAGTGTATGTGGAGCAGTAGCAGCAGTGTATGTGGAGCAGCAGTAGCAGTGTATGTGGAGCAGTAGCAGTGTATGTGGAGCAGCAGTAGCAGCAGTGTATGTGGACCAGTATCAGCAGTGTATGTGGAGCAGTAGCAGCAGTGTATGTGGAGCAGTAGCAGTGTATGTGGAGCAGCAGCAGCAGCAGTGTATGTGGAGCAGTAGCAGTGTATGTGGAGCAGCAGTAGCAGCAGTGTATGTGGACCAGTATCAGCAGTGTATGTGGAGCAGTAGCAGCAGTGTATGTGGAGCAGTGGCAGTGTATGTGGAGCAGCAGTAGCAGCAGTGTATGTGGAGCAGTAATCCTTCAGTGGCAAGTGGAAACTCGCATACTATAGCAGGACATCTCTACTGAACAAGGGGGCAATCAGAGGAATACCATCTCAGCTTTTACTCCCGGTACTTCCTGGTTCCCTAAAAGCCTGGACCTAAGGGTCCTCAACAGTTATCTGAGAAAGTTCACGTCCCATATGCTAACACTCAATATACTGTCTCGCTCTATTTGTCCAGGCGGCTGATTCACTTCAGTTGACCTACAGGATTCTTATTTTCACATAAGAGGTTTCTCAGGTTTGCCTTTCGAAGCACAGCCTACGAATACCTCG
The DNA here is from genome assembly GCF_016432855.1 of Salvelinus namaycush. Lineage (NCBI taxonomy): Eukaryota > Metazoa > Chordata > Actinopteri > Salmoniformes > Salmonidae > Salvelinus > Salvelinus namaycush. The sequence goes on from NC_052310.1 coordinate 52,613,145, forward strand.
CTGTCCCCTTCGGGCTAGCACTAGGTCCCCGGATGTTCAGCAAGTGTGTGGAAGCGGCTCTAACACCCCTGAGAACCAAGGGACTAAGAGTCTCCAACTACATAGACGATTACCTGCTTTCTCCCCAACACAGGAGCATATGATGCGAGACACAGCTTAGGGTTCAAGATCAACCAATCAATCAAGAGATTGTCGGGCTACACTATCAGACGACCGCGTCACGTCGTTCCGACAGTACCTCTCCCTGTTCCACAGGGGGCGCTCAGTCACACTCAAACCGTGTTTCCGAGTGCTGGGGTTGATGGCGTCCACCGTCTCAGTTGTACCACTGGGACTACTAAGAATGAGAGACTTCCAGCTTTAGCTATCTGCCCAATGTCTGTTTACACAAACATCACCTCAATTGAAAGATAACAATTAACCTTAGAATGTTTCTCGGTTCGCCGTCACTGGAAGAGCCCCTCGTTATTAGTTTCTGGCACTGACCTAGGGGTGGTATCAACACGGCAGGTGGTGACTACAGACTCATCACTCACCGGGTGGGTCAAAGTCTACAAGGGAATAGCAGTGTTGCGCCATGCGCTTGCTCCCCTGAGGCTGCTGAGAGGAGGACGGCTCGTAATAACATCTGAAACGAAGCGAATGGAATGGCATGAAATACATCAAAATCATGTGTTTGACACCATTCCATTTATTCCCTCCAGCCATCACCACGAGCACGTCCTCCCCAATTATGGTGCCACCAACCTCCTGTGGTACACTCCGACTCTAGTCAGAGGAACATGGGTTATCTCTCATCTTAGCAGCCCCTCGATGGCCAAGGAGGCTCTGGTTAGCGAAGATCACTCTCCTGCATTATGACGAGCCCTGGTAGCTACTGCCACGCAGAGATCTTCTGAACCAAGCTAACTGAGAGATTTTCCACCCGGAAACCATGGCCCTCTGGGCCTGGCCCTTCAGAGGATGAATCTAAATATGACAGGCTTGCCAGTCAAGGTCATTGAGACTATCTAGAGTGCCAGAGGCCCTTTAACACGCTCACTGTATGGAAACACGTGGTCGAATTTTTAGAAGTAGTGTTACCGAAAACTCCTTACCAATGTTCTGTATCCAAGGTTTTATGCTTCTTGCAGGAGCTTTTGGATTGAGGGAAGGTTTTCTCCACTGTTAAGGTCTATTTAGCCACTATCTTGGCCTATCATATAGGCTTCGACAATAACACAGTAGGGAAACATCCTCTGTTATGTCATTCTATAAAGCTTATGCCCAAGCCTCCAAGCATTAAGCCCCGTCTTGGGACCTGTTTGTTGTGCATGAGGCTATTTCACAGCAGCCTTTTGAGCCGCTGGAGATAAAATATCGCTCCTTCATAACTGCTTTACTAATTGTCCTTCAGTCTGCAAAGTGAGTGAGTGAGCTGCACGCCCAGACCAAGGTAACCTTGTTACCTAACCCCGCTTCTATGCCCAAGGTCAGCGATAATTATAATTGTCTAGCCTTAGATCTTGTGGCTTTCCACCCGCTGCACTTCACTTCTACGGAAGAAGAGTGACTCCACCGTTTATGTCCAGTACAAACTTTACACATTTACTTGGATAAAACAAAAGCATTACGCAATAGCGACCAACTCTTAGTTTCTCGGGCGACTCCCTGCAAGGGTAGGCTCCTCTCTTGTCAGTGGCTATCCCATTGGATAGTGAAGCCTATTATGTTAGCTTAATAGTAAGGGTTTACATCCCCTGGAGGGCCTGATGGCTCATTTCGCTACCTCTCGGGCACTGTTCAAAAGCATGTCTTAACAAGAGATTAGCGATGCAGCACGTTGGCCACCCCTCAGACTGGATGTCACTGCACCTTTGTTGGCGCATACTGTCCTCAGTGTTGGAGCTTCTGAGGGGTGATGCTGTTGGAACCACCCTGGCTTCGGACAGCATGTCTGGGATACGGGAGTTAGCCATATCCCATAGTAATAAATCGAAACGTGTATTTGAAAGAGAATTCAGGGTTACTTTCGTAATCCTGGTTCTCTGATCATATAAGTGAGGCGTGTCACCGCATTTCCTTGCTCGCAAGAGCGGAAAGATGAGAGGCATGCTTGAGAATAAACAGAGGACGGGCGAGTGGCACCTTATAAAGAGGGAGGATCTAATTCGCCACTCAACCTGTTGGTCTCTGGCAGACATGTGATTGGTTCTTCCTAGTTGCGATCCATCTGGAGTAAATCCCATAGGGAGACATCTCACTCATATTACCAGGATTACCAAAGTAACTTTGAGTTTTGCTGCTATTTTACTGAAGTGGCGAGAAAGCATATTGGGACATTTTCTATGCCAATACATAACAAGCACCAAACTCACAAAATGACTCATGAATGACTTTTCAGAAATGTTTTGATGAAATTAAAAACTCTAAATTGTCACATTTACTCCCGCTCTGGCACTCATTGTTGCCAGCTTACTTCTTCTTACTACGAACACCTGCCACCATCGTTACGTAAACACCTGCGCCTCGTGAGACTCACCTGGACTCCATCACTTCTATGATTACCTCCCATATATCTGTCACTCCCTTTGGTTCTTTCCCCACGGAGTGTTACTTATGTGGCTCATGTCCAGACGCTACTCTTATTTTGTATTGTTCCATGGTCTAGTTATTATTAAATTCACCCCCTGTACTTCCTTCCTGACTCTCTGCGTTACAGACGTAATCATGAAGACAACTATGTTGTCTTCCTAGAAAAGCAGTTGTTTGATAAAAACTAGTTCAGGATGGAAACATTAGTCCTTGAACAAACTGTACACTTCTCATTCATATTTGAATGCATGATGTGTAATCAGCTTCCTCCCTCCATTCTTTCTTTCTAGATTATTTTTTATTCCCTTCTTTGGGAAATTCTGTTCTTGTTGTCTCAACCCCACTAATTTAGCAGCGCAGTGAACAGCCTTTGAACCAAACCCTAGTAAATGTGACCTTGGAGGTTCTTGAATGTTTGTTGCCTGGGCTTGCAAAAGCTTTGATCACTAAGATGAATCTTGTCTCATGACGAAATTCGAGCAAGGGTTGCCTTCCAGAGAGACATCAGAGATTGTAACATTCTTTGTTTCACGGAAACATGGCTCACTCGGGATACGTTATCAGAGTCAGTACAGCCACCCGGTTTCTTCACGCATTGCGCCGACAGAAACAAACATCTCTCTGGTAAGAAGAAAGGCGGGGGTGTATGCCATATGATTAACGAGTCATGGTGTGATCATAACAACATACTGGAACTAAGGTCCTTTTGTTCACCTGACCTAGAATTCCTTACGATCAAATGCAGACCACATTATCTGCCAAGAGAATTCTCTTTGATTATAATCCCAGCCGTGTATATCCCCCCCAAGCAGACACCTCGACGGCCCTGAAAGAATTTCATTGGACTCTATGTAAACTGGAAACCACATACCTTGAGGCTGCATTTATTGTAGGTAGGAATTTTAACAAGGCTAATCTGAAACAAGGCTCCCTAAATTTTATCAGCTTATCGAATGGGCGACAAGGGCTGGCAACACACTGGATCATTGCTACTCTAATTTCTGCGATGCATACAAAGCCCCCTCGCCCTCCTTTCAGAAAACCTGACCACGACTCCATTTTGTTGCTCCCACCTATAGAAATAAACTAAAACAGGAAACGCACGTAATCAGGTCTGTTCAACGCTGGTCCGACCAATCTGATTCCATGCTTCAAGAATGCTTAGATCACGTGGACTGAGATAAGTTCCGGATAGCATCAGACAATAACATTAATGTATATACTGATTCGGTGAGCGAGTTTATTAGCAAGTGCATCGGTGATGTGGTACCCACAGTGACTATTACATTTTTCCCCAACCAGAAACAGTGGATTGATGGCAGCATTCGTGCAAAACTGAAAGTGCAAACCACTGCTTTTAATCATGGCAAGGCGACCAGAAACATGACCGAATACAAACAGTGTAGCTATTCCCTCTGCAAGGCAATCAAACAAGTTAAGCGTCAGTATAGAGACAAAGTAGAGTCGCAGTTCAACGGCTCAGACACAAGACGAATGTGGCAGGGTCTACAGTCAATCACGGACAACAAAAAGAAAACCAGCCACGTCGCGGACACCAATGTCTTGCACTCAGACAAACTAAACAACTTCTTTCCTCGCTTTGAGGATAAAACAGTGCCACTGACATGGCCCGCTACCAAAACCTGCGGGCTCTCCTTCACCGCAGCCAACGTGAGTAAAACATTTAAACGTGTTAACCCTCGCAAGGCTGCCGGCCCAGTCGGCATCCCTAGCCGCGTGCTCAGAGCATGCGCAGACCAGCTGGCCGGTGTGTTTACGGACATATTCAATCCATCCCTATCCCAGTCTGCTGTTCCCACATGCTTCAAGAGGGCCACCATTGTTCCTGTTCCCAAGAAAGCTAAGGTAACTGAGCTAAACGACTATCACCCTGTAGCACTCACTTCCATCATCATGAAGTGCTTTGAGAGACTAGTCAAGGATCATATCACCTCCACCCTACCTGACACCCTAGACCCACTCCAATTTGCTTACCGCCACAATAGGTCCACAGACGACGCAATCGCAACAACATGGCACACTGCGCTAACCCATCTGGACAAGAGGAATACCTATGTACGAATGCTGTTCATCGATTACAGCTCAGCATTTAACACCATAGTACCCTCCAAACTCGTCATTAAGCTCGAGACCCTGGGTCTCGACCCTGCCCTGTTCAACTGGGTCCTGGACCTTATGCCGGGCTGCCCCCAGGTGGTGAGGGTAGGAAACAACATCTCCACCCCGCTGATCCTCAATACTTGGGTCCCACAAGGGTGTGTTCTCAGCCCTCTCCTGTTCTCCCTGTTCACCCATGACTGTGTGGCCATGCACGCCTCCAACTCAATCATCAAGTTTGCAGATGACACTACAGTGGTAGGCTTGATTACTAACAACGACGAGACGGCCTACAGGGAGGAGGTGAGGGCCCTCAGAATGTGGTGTCAGGAAAATAACCTCACACTCAAAGTCAACAAAACAAAGGACATGATCGTGGACTTCAGGAAACAGCAGAGGGAGCACCCCCCTATCCACATCGACGGGACAGTAGTGGAGAAGGTAGAATGTTTTAAGTTCCTCGGCGTACACATCACGGACAAACTGAAATGGTCCACCCATACAGACAGCGGGGTGAAGAAGGCGCAACAGCGCCTCTTCAACTTCAGGAGGCTGAAGAAATTCGGCTTGTCACCAAAAACACTCACAAACTTTTACAGATGCACAATTGAGAGCATTCTGTCGGGCTGTATCACCGCCTGGTACGGCAACTGCATAACGCATCACCGGGGACAAACTACCTGCCCTCCAGGACACCTACACCACCCGATGTCACAAGAAGCCCAAAAGAGTGAGGTCTGCACAACGCATCACCGGGGGAAAACTACCTGCCCTCCAGGACACCTACACCACCCGATGTCACAGGAAGGCCAAAAGATCATCAAGGACAACAACCACCCGAGCCACTGCCTGTTCACCTGGCTATCATCCAGAAGGCGAGGTCAGTACAGGTGCATCAAAGCGGGGACCGAGAGACTGAAAAACAGCTTCTATCTCAAGGCCATCAGACTGTTAAACAGCCATCACTAACATTGAGTGGCTTCTGCCAACATACAGACTCAATCTCTAGCCACTTTTATAATTAACATTTGGATGTAAAATGTATCCCTAGTCACTTAAACAATGCCACTTTAAATAATGTTTACATACCCTACATTACTCATCTCATAAATATATACTGTACTCTATACCATCTACTGCATCTTGCCTATGCTGTTCGGCCATCGCTCATCCATATATTTATATGTACATATTTTTAATCATTCCTTTACACTTGTGTGTATAAGGTAGTTGTTGTGAAATTGTTAGATTACTTGTTAGATATTACTGCACGGTCGGAACTAGAAGCACAAGCATTTCGCTACACTCGCATTAACATCTGCTAACCATGTGTATGTGACCAATAAAATTTGATTTGATTTGATTTGATGACATCCACTCTTAACATCACAGCACGCACCAATCTGTCCTCTGAGAACTATATGGCAATTTAGCCATTCATAGATTCACTGATGGCAGCTCGTGTCTTGTTTCGCAAATAAACACAGAAAAGACTGGTGCCGTTGCTGACGTATGACGTAAAGGTAACGTAAGGGTAATGGCGGACTGAAGGGATTTATGTAGAGCACCTCAAGATAAAACATAATATTCGAAATATCTGCTAAATTAGACTAAAATATTAGCACTACTTAATCTGGTGAGTGATAACCTTCAATCTGGACAATAACACAAAACAAATCCTAAAACTAGAGACATTTATCGACAAATATTACGAAAACAGGCAACAACCAAACATGACGGAGAGTAAGACAGGGGAACCGATTACAAAACGAAAACGTGACTCTTCTACAGACACTGATGACTTAATATTCTCACCACCGGGAATGGTAAAGGTCGAAACCGATCTGTTAAAATCAATAAATGACAAACTGGGTATACTTGAATTAGTTAGTAAGGATATAAAAGAGTTGAAGGCAAGCCTAGAGATGAGTGATGAAAAAGCTGCGACATTGGAGAAGCAAACACACGCGCTAAAAGGGACAGTCAATAAGATTGAAACCGAAATGAATGGAATTAAAAAGGAGAACACCGTTCTGAAGGAAACCTTACTAGACATACAAACTAGATCCATGAGAGAGAATTTGGTACTTACAGGTATCCAAGAAAAAGAAGGAGAAGTTCCTGAATCTATAGTTAGAGAGTTCCTCCTTACAGCGCTTCAGATTCCACGCGAAGTTATCGACAAAATCCAACTTGAACGCGTTCACCGCTTCGGACAGAGAGGGCAGAGGTACGAACGCCCAATCGTTGCCAAATTTGCTTCATTTAAAGATAAAATAATGGTTAAAAGCCTGGGTAAAAGACTTGCTGGGACCAAAATTGGCATGAATGATCAGTTTCCGAAGGAAATTGCAGAACGGCGCAAAGTTCTGTATCCAATTTTCAAAGAAAATAGATTAAAAGCGAAACGAGTAGCTCTCGTCGTTGATAAACTATATATTGATAACCAGTTGTTCAGAGACACAAAGACTACTCCATGGTTATTTTAAAAATTACAAAGTTCTCATAGACGAGGGAAATAAACACAATTCAAGCCCGGTTACTGATTGTAACAATACAACAAAAAATATAGCTTTTCTATAAATCTTCACATATAACTAATTGAACACACAAGCACTAATTCAACATAGTGAAGATAAAAACTAAGTAAACAGAAGGCACAGTATGTGTGGATGGTATGGTTTGTGTTTATTTTTTATTTTATTTGTTATGTTTGGAAAGTTGAGTGAGTGAGTAATGAAATGGTTGCATATCCCAGAGCCAATGTATTGCTGTGAGCCGGGTATGAGAGGGCTTTCAATGTTGTTCAGATGATGGATATACCTTTATAATGAATTATACGTCTTATTTATTTATTGTCCTATCATGGAGAACTACATTTTTTATTTATTTTTTTATAAATTATATCTAATTATTTATTATCCTATTTTAATGGTACGGTCCATGGCACTATACCCTAGACACCCACCTGAATGACCCAGATACTAAGGAGAAGTCCCTAACTGTTTTATGTGCCCGCTGTAAGCGGTCTGTATGCAGCTAAAATGAGGTCAGAGACCAAGAGCAGCACTGCCCCCTCAAGATTCTGAGCCTGCTTGGCAGGGTTGGTCCTGCAAAGCCAAAGCCCCATAAAGGGAGAGCATAATATACAAGGAAATTCTCAAAGCTGCTAATGAGAACCTTGACGACCTTGTACCTAGCCGGTGGGGATTCCGGTGGGTGCCCCCACCCAGGCAGTGGCAGTGCTGGCAACACTAGCTGCAGTAACCCATGGGGAGGGGTCACACTCGGACATTCAGAGAGGGGGTATATTATTGTGGCCCTGGCGGCACAAAATCAAAGTCGGACTGCATGGAGATGCGTGGGGACATGGTCATGACGGGTGGCCGTATTGTGGGTGTTTCAGGAATAAGGTGTACATTAGACCTCCATTATCTAGGATATGACAATGGTAAATAAATCTCTCAATTTTTGCTAATTTTTTGTGCGGTCTTGCAGGCCTTCTCATGCAGCTGCAACTGCAAGTGCATTTGTAAATCATGACCCATCTTGAGTTGGGCTCTGGGATGGTGCAATTGTTGAGAAAGTGAGCTTATGGTTGTGTGGGGGTAAGGGCTGAGTGTGTGTGGGTGTATGTGTGTATCCCACAACTGTTGCGAAGGAAGAAGTAAAAGATGTTAGGGACAATAGAGGATGATCCACAGATATATATAATACAAATCGAGGTGAGGGCAATGGAAATGCATATGGTAATTGATCTTCTTCAATTCGGTAAATGGCACTGTATGCTCTTTTCAAAGAATGGATCCCAGTCGGTTCAGGGCTATGGGATACAGGGGGTCGAGGGTGGTCTACCGGGCATTGGGATGACAAGCCATCTCGAGATGAGGCCTTTTAGCGGGTGGAATAGTAGGGACCAATTGGAGGTTTACTTAGTAGAAATGCAAATATCATGGTACAACTATATAGACACTCAATCATTAGGTTACTTTTTAATAGTACGTTTACAAAAATATATTCTGATTAAAAGAATGAAAGGTGTGTCTCATTATGGTAAGTGGTGAAATAAGTATAGCCAGTTACAATTGTAATGGCTTAGCAGATAATAAGAAAAGACGATCAGTATTTACCTGGCTAAAAGAGAAGGATTATAATATCTATTGTTTACAGGAAACCCATTCAACAGTTTTAGATGAAGTTTTGTGGAAAAAGAACTGGGGGGGCAAAATATATTTCTCCCATGGGCAAAGAAATTCAAAAGGGGTGATGGTTTTAATTAACAATAATTTTGATCCAAATGTGCAAATTGTCCAAACAGATCCTCAAGGTAGATGGATTATTTTAAATATGTTATTGGACAATAAACAAATATGGCTTGTTAACCTATACGGTCCGAATAATGATGATCCAAGCTTCTTTGAAAATATATATAAGAATTTATCAACTCTACAAGCAACACTAGACTCTATTATTATAGTGGGAGATTTTAATACGGTCTTAAATACCTCTATAGACCGGAAAGGAATTCACACTACAAACTATCACCCTCAGGCACTTAAGGAAATCATGAATGTCATGGATATATTGGAATTAGTGGATATATGGAGACTTAAATACCCTGATTTAGTGAGATATACATGGCGGAGGCTGAATCAAGCTAGTCGTCTTGACTACTTTCTTATACCATTCTCTCTGGCACCAAAAGTTAAAAAAGTGTTGATAGGGGACAGAATGCGGTCGGATCATCACATAATTGGCATATATATTTCTCTTACAGAATTTCCACGTGGGCGAGGATATTGGAAATTTAATCAAAGTCTACTAGATGATAAATTGTTTAGAACTAGGACAGAAGATTTTATAACTGACTTTTTCAGACATAACATAGGTACAGCAGATCCCCTTATTGTATGGGACACTTTTAAGTGTGCCTTTAGAGGCCATGCAATTCAGTACTCATCTATAAAACAAAGGGAATTTAGATCAAAAGAGTCCATATTAACAAAGGAAATTGAAGGACTAACAGTACAGTTAGATAGCAATAAAAACGGTACCATAGAGGCACAGAATAAGTTAGAGGAAAAACAAAAAGAAATGGAGGAACTTATTCAAGAAAGATCCAGTGTAATATATTATAAAAATAAAGCGAACTGGATGGAATATGGGGAAAAATGCACCAAATTCTTTTTCAATCTTCAATATAGAAATGCTACCAAAAAAAATGTATTAAAACTTGTTACAAATGATGGAGTCACGCATGATTCACCAAATGATATTTTGAAAGAGGAAGTAAAGTACTTTAAGAATATGTTTTCGTTTCAGGCTCCTCCATCTCCACTAACTGAAACTAATTGTATGGATTTTTTTCCTATTAATAATGTAAAATTAACATCTGTACAGAAAGACTCATGTGAAGGCCAAATTACAGAGGAGGAACTGCTTGATGCAATTGGGGCCTTTAAGGATGGGAAAACTCCAGGGCTGGATGGCATACCAGTGGAAGTATACAAAACTTTTTTTGATATACTCAAAGGACCATTATTAGCTTGTTTTAACCACTCCTATATAAATGGTAGATTATCAGACACGCAACAAGAAGGTCTGATATCGTTATTACTGAAACAGGACCCAAGTGGTATATATAAAGATCCAGTCCAATTAAAAAATTGGAGACCTCTTACACTTCAGTGTTGTGATGCAAAAATCCTAGCAAAATGCTTGGCGCATAGAATAAAAAAAGTTTTGTCAGATATTATTCATCCTAATCAGACAGGTTTTTTACATGGACGATACATTGGAGATAATATAAGGCAAGTACTGGAAACAATAGAACACTATGAAATATCGGGGACACCAGGTCTGGTTTTCATAGCTGATTTTGAAAAGGCTTTTGATAAAGTACGACTGGAGTTTATATATAAATGCCTAGAATATTTCAATTTTGGGGAATCTCTTATAAAATGGGTTAAAATTATGTATAGTAACCCTAGGTGTAAAATAGTAAATAATGGCTACATCTCAGAAAGTTTTAAACTATCTAGAGGAGTAAAACAAGGTTGTCCACTATCGGCATATCTATTTATTATTGCCATCGAAATGTTAGCTGTTAAAATTAGATCAAACATTAATATTAATGGATTAGAAATCCGTGGCTTAAAAACTAAGGTGTCATTGTACGCTGATGATTCATGTTTTCTTTTAAAACCACAACTAGAGTCTCTCCACGGCCTCATAGAGGATCTAGATACCTTTGCTATCCTCTCTGGATTAAAACCAAATTATGATAAATGTACCATATTACGTATTGGATCACTAAAAAATACACATTTTATATTGCCATGTAGTTTACCAATTAAATGGTCTGACGGAGATGTGGACATACTCGGTATAAAAATCCCAAAAGAAAGAAATGATCTCACTCCAATAAATTTTTATAGAAAGTTAGCAAAAATAGATAAGATCTTGCTACCATGGAAAGGAAAATACTTGTCTATTTGTGGAAAAATCACCCTGATTAACTCTTTAGTCATATCACAGTTTACCTATTTGCTTATGGTTTTGCCTACACCTAGTGACCTGCTTTTTAAATTATATGAACAAAAAATATTCCATTTTATTTGGAACGGCAAGCCAGATAAAATTAAAAGGGCCTATTTATATAACGAATATGAATTCGGAGGGCAGAAATTATTAAATATTAAAGCATTAGACCTCTCACTAAAGGCATCAGTCATACAAAAGTTATACTTAAATCCAAACTGGTTCTCTAGTAAATTGGTACGAATGTCTCATCCTATGTTCAAGAAGGGCCTTTTTCCCTTTATTCAGATTACACCTGCTCACTTTCGGTTGTTTGAAAAGGAAATAATCTCCAAAATATCCTTATTTTTTAAACAAGCCTTAGAAAGTTGGTTGCAATTTCAGTTTAATCCACCTGAAAGGACGGAACAAATAGTACAACAAATCTTGTGGTTAAATTCAAATATAGTAATTGATAAAAAAACTGTATTTATCGAAGAAATGTTTAAAAAAGGTATAATTTTTGTGAATGATATCATAAATAGGACTGGTGGAGTTATGTCACACATGCAGCTAACACAGACATATGGAAATGTCTGCTCTACCCAAAATTACAACCAATTAATTGCAGCATTACCACAAAAATGGAAGAGGCAAGTAGAAGGGGAAAAAAGTAAGGAACTTGTATGTCGGCCCTGTATTAAAGAACATAAATGGTTAAAGAAAAGTGTGATAAATAAAAACATATACCAATTTCATTTAAGGACCAAAAAACTGACAGCTGTGCCATATAAATTGTAAAATAGTTGGGAAGAGATTTTCGATGTACCCATTCCATGGCACATGGTTTATGAATTGATACGCAAAACAACGCCGGATTCAAAACTTCGAATTTTTCAATTTAAATTACTGTACAAAATTCTTGCAACTAATAGAATGTTATATATATGGGGTATACAATCTTCCCAGCTCTGCAGATTCTGTTGTGAGGAGGCAGAGTCATTAGATCATTTATTTTGGTATTGTCCATATGTAGCTCGTTTTTGGTCACAGGTCCAGGAATGGCTGAAGAATTGCAACATTTGCCTAGAACTAACGCTACAGATAGCAATACTGGGGGATTTGAAAAGCCATAGTCAATCAATCAATAATATAATAATTATTTTAGCAAAAATGTTTATTTTTAATTTACAATCTGTAGAAGCTATGAGAATAGGAAGGTTCATATCTTTTGTGAAGCATCACAGCACAGTTGAAAAATATATGGCAAATAAAAATCCGAAATGGATGATGTTGGAAGATAGATGGGAAGGGTTGAGTGGAACTGAAGGGTGGGACTAATAACAAGATAAACAATGTAGGGCATACGGGATCTGTGAAATTTGTATAGGTGCGGAGCTTTTGTGAAATAGCACAGTTACAAGTGGAAATAAAATTGGATGGACAACAGAAATAGAGGAAGGACTAAGAACAAACAAGAGAGAACTATTATAAAGTAGTCTGTGTCTGTAAAATAGGTTTAAGATGTATAAATTGAAGGTAAAAGCAGAAGTGTTTATTAGTTTACTCCAATTGGGGGAGCGGTGGTAGGGTTGCGGGGAATAATAATAAAGGTATATTCTTTAAAAAAGTATGTATGTCTATATAGGTATGTGTATGTATATATGTATATATGTATGCATGCGTGTATGGATATATATATTTACCCAAAAAAATATGGGGGATTGGAAATGATGCAGACAATTACATTGGAAGCAACATTCTTTCCGCAATATTAAGCTGATCCACCCCAAAAAAAAAAATAAAAAAAAAAAAAAATAAAATTGTAATGCTGTAATGAAAAAAAACTTTTATTTTGAAGGTTCCATATGAATGATATTGTATAAATGTGTTATACAGGTTGTTATAAATGATACTGCAACATTCACAAAGCGGTTATGAATAGTTTAATAAAGGTGTTATGAATGTATTATATATCTTTAATTTAACCGTAACACACATACTGGTATATACCCACACATACAGACTCAATGTGTATTACAAACACACAAATGCACATTGCACACACACTCACAGGTACACGTAGTGACGTGACAAAATAACACACACACTAGTGGTGCGCGGGTCAGCTGTTTGTTCAACAGCCCGCAATTGCTAATAACCCATCCGCAACTGATGAAGTGAAAATCTTAAGTCCGCACCTGACCCACATATATAGAAAATGCGCTGTAGGCTACAGTCAGAGATGGCGGCATGAGTTTTTGACAGGGGATGCAAAAATATAAATTGCCAACATTTTATATGTTTCTGCTCATAATTTCCAACATTTTGGTAGGCTATAATAATAATACAAATACATGCAGCTTCTCTTCTGTTATTATATGTTGCCTTAGACTAAATAAAGAATAATGTCATAAAGTATAGAATGAATACTTCAATCTAGTTGACATTGGTAAAGTTTGCTCTGTCATGTCTGCTTCTTGCGTGGAGCAAAGACGTTTAGGGACCTGAGAGAAAATGGAATGACAAAAAAAATGACGGGAAAGATTTTCTGTGCAAAATTAAAAATTTACATCAATTTGACTGGTTGTAAGGAAATAGAAAGCTATGAAAAAGACCCAATGTGTTTCTGATAAGATTTCAGCTTGGCTTGGATGCATATTTTATGTGGTTGAAGAGACCTTCATTTCCGAACTTTATCTCCAAGTCCTCTTTTAAAAAATCACCTTTATAATAAAGCGCTTGCAGGCTAACAATAATATACGATTCCTAATGTGACGAGTAGCCTAATCATAGAACAATATTCGGTAATAGTATTCACTACAGCCTAAGTTAATTTACCTCATGACTGTTTGCAAAACAAAATAGACCGTTGTGAACAGACCGTACATGTCTTTGTAGTGCATAATTACAATGGGTCTGTGTGTGAGAGAGAGAGAAAATTAGATGGGTTTTGTAACTAAATTACTAAAAACAAGATTGTTACAATTAAAACTGAGCACAAATGGACAGCTGTGCAATTCATCCTCCTTTTTAAAAATATTGTTCCCATTTTAGCCAAGTTTAGAATTGTAAACTAATAGAAAATATAAGTAGAAAACTATTGTGAGCATGCTCCAGATCACTTAATATCCACCACAAGGGGGAGAGAAAAGAAGAGGGAGCAAAAGATGAGAGAGGAACAGAGAGGGAGAGAGAGACCCCACTCAACTCAAACTAAACTGTCTGTTGTACAGAAGAGCGTGTTTCCGACTCCAAACCCCCACAACTGAATAGAAAAGATCATGAACGCACCACTTACAAAACAGAGCTGAGAGCTTTCCATGCAGAGATGTTATTTTATTTAACCTTTATTTAACTAGGCAAGTGAGTTAAGAACAAATAGTTTTTTACAATGACCATAACCTGGACGACGCTGGGCCAATTGTGTGCTGCCCTATGGGACTCCCAATCATGGCCAGTTGTGATACAGCCTGGAATCAAACCAGGGTCTTTAGTGATGCCTCTAGCACTGAGATGCAGCGCCTTAGATTGCTGCACCAGTCGGGAGCACCCCTAAGAATGGTGTCCCTATATAAATATCCCATAAATATCCCATATCCCTCTCCCTTACCCCAATCCTAGTATAATTTATAGCAATAGTGCAAAGGAAAAATAGTTTTGTCGTTTTCATTGCAACAACACAAATTGTTACACCTCTTCTGCAGGGAGTGGTGCTATTTCACCATTTCACCACCCAAGCACCACTACCTCCCGTGGCTCTGCCTGCCCTATACATTGTTAATTTGGTGTAAATAAAGGTATATCTTTTACTTCGCTCCTTTTGGAATCTTCAGTACACAGTTCAAATAGTTCAAAGCATACATAGCCTACCATTCAAAGTATCTTGTAAGGACAATGCAAATGGTAAAGAACAATTTAGAAAGTGCAAAGAGCACTCTGAGTATATTTCAAATCCTGATTTTGAAGGTGTGTCCCACCCTTTACCTTGTCTCCCCTTTTAGCCTCAAACGGCCTCATTGATGTTAACCCTGTTTCTTTTTTAGCTGTATCTTTCACAGTCCATGAAACCATTTTATGGATATTACAAAACACTAAGGGCTGGTTTTCCAGACCCAGAATAAGCCTAGTTATGGACTAAAATTAACTTTCAATGGAGACTCTCAATTGAGAATGGTTTTTATACCAAGACAAGACTTCATCTGTCTCTGGGAAACTGCTCCTTAGCGGATTGCCACTCACATGACAAATATTTTGGGATAATAACTTAGAACTCACTCTTGCCTAATTGTGAAACGTGGGGAAGCATTTTTAAGAATATCAAAGGACACTAACCCTTTCTATTCCTGATCCCTCTGTGTAAATTGAACAACCTTCTCTTATGCTCAAATGTTAATGGACCTGAATGTTCACTGTCTCTGGCAGGTTTTAATTGGATGGTGGCGGTACTTCGTAAAATACTAGCAGCAGCAACTGGTGAGAAAGCAGAGTCCCAAATCCCTCCATTGATGGAGTTCTTTGGGCCAGAAATGCAGCAGGTATGTTATACTGCTTGTCTCCCCTGTAGTTTTAGCAACACTGCAGGTTTGTCTGCCACAAATAAATCAAACGTGGAAATAATGGAATATGCTTTGTGTGTAATAATTGGAAATGCTGTGTATGTGTTGTGTGGGGTTGTATGGTTCACAAATTCACACATTCCCTGTTGCATAAAGAGGTGCTGTAGTTATATTGGGACGTTTTTAGCCCACTTTAGGTCCATAAAGTAGGTTTTCATGACACAACATCAGGTCAGGACACTGTTCTCTATGCTACTTATGTCACAAACAGAGAGAATATCTATACAGTCCGGTGTAAAGGACGTCACGCTGCTTGCTTAGCAAGTACTGCTTCCTAATGATTCGGCTCATGCAGAGGCTCCAACCCAGGACCTCTGCCTCGCAAACACGTGTGATTGCACCCCTGAAGCATCTTACCCAGTCGCGCCACCACCATCTCTTCACCAGCGCAAGTGGAGACACTTCAGGCTGAGGAGTGAGTTTTACAGATCCCCATCTGTTACACAGGCAAAGAATAATGTCATTTTACTGTTCTGTAACTAGTCACAATAATTAGATGCATGTGTTGCAATCATGCTGTGATCCACTAAGGCCCATTAGTGAATGTTAGTGAATTACAAACATGTGCTGTGAGTGGCCTCCAATGAACGCCCTCATGAGCCCTTGTGTGTGGAAATGTTAGCACAGCTAGACCTTAAACCTCATCCAACAAGAGTGGTCTACCTACAGTATACACCCATGATTCTCACACCGAATGCAATTAACATGGAGGATATGGTGAGATGGTATAATATAACAGTGTTTTGTATGGCCAACTGTGTCAGGATTGAAGAGTGTGTAACTGTTCTTACATTGGTTCCCTGTGATCCCCTATGCCTAAAACAACATAACATGCCTGTATGCACAGTGTCTGTTCAGTATATGACCGTAAGAGCAACAGCATACCATGGCTCATGTAGCGTTAAATGGAAGCCTTGTCTAACTTTCAGGCTATTCACAAAGCACCGTCCCCCAGATTTCTAGGGACACACATGCACCCAGATAACATTCCTGCATCCTTCACCACAAAGAAAACAAAGGTATGTACTTTCAACAAGGTATCTAAGTGTTGTTGTGATGGAACTCACGATTACCATGTTTATTTTTCCAGCAGTGTTTTTATGCTTCGGGCCCACAGAACTTCCTCTTTTGATATGAGTGATATGAAATTCTACCACGACTTCCTCCAAACAACAACTTGTAATTCCCTTGTTATGTAATTGTGAAAGCTTTTCCTGTGCAGTGTCAGAGCTAGTGTTTCTCTGCATACAGAGTACCACACAGACATAGATATATACACTGCAAAGAACAAACTGAACAGAGAACATGGTAGACAGAGCAAAGAACAAAACATACACACGTAGGACACTATTCAGCAGACAATCACACTCCACTCAAATCTAAAAAAATATATAACTCGTATGATATGTTACGAATTACAATCTGTTGTGGCTAATGTTAGATAGGTAGCTAGTTGACTAACGTTAGCTAGGCTAGGGGTAAGGGGTTAAGGTTAGGGTTAAGGTTAGGGTTAGAAGTTAGGTTAAAGGGTTAAGGTTATGGTTAGGTGAAGGGTTAGCTAACATGCTAAGTAGTTGCAAAGTAGCTAAAAAAGTAGTAACATGCAGCCTTTGGATTTCTAAATGTTCGAGTTATATGCTTACCCATCCAACCACCTTCCTTTTGGTTTTGCCTTAAGTAATATTCTATAAAATATACAGTGTCTGTAAAATAGGCTTAGAACCTTTGTGAAACAGCACAGTTAAAAATATATGGCAAATAGAACTGGATGGTCTTCAGAAATAGACAGAGAGGTTGAGGGTAACGGAAGGATTGGAGTACAAACAAACAAAATATAATTATTGAAAAAAAGATTGTGTAAAATGTTTATAGTATGTATAAGCTGGAAGTAGAAGCCTAAGTGTTGTTGTTCATTAGTTTACTCCAATTGTCACACCCTGATCTGTTTCAACTGTCCTTGTGCTTGTCTCCACCCCCTCCAGGTGTTGCTTATTTTCCCTGGTGTATTTATCCCTGTGTTTCCTGTCTCTCTGTGCCAGTTTGTCTTGTTTGTCAAGTCAACCAGCGTTCTTGTTTCTCAGCTCCTGCTTTCCCAGTCTCTCTTTTCTTTCTCTCCTGGTTTTGACCCTTGCCAGTACAGACGCTGAGCCCGCCTGCCTGACCACTCTGCCTGCCCCAGACCTCGAGCCTGCCTATCGCCTGGTACTGTTTGGACTCTGACCTGGTTTATGAACTCTCGTGCCTATGAGCTACTTTGTAATCCGTAAAGTAGCTCATAGGCACGCCACATCTGAGACCTCCCAACCACCCAGTAACCTTTCTACTAGTTGTGGATTGGTTCAACCTACCCCGGCTCCCCGAGAACCCTGCTTACCTCCTCCGGAGCGTTATGCAGTTGATCCTGGTACCTGCCGGGCATTCCTTTCCCAGTGCTCCCTCATTTTCGAACCCCAGCCCTCTTCGTTCCCGTCGGACCGATCGAAGATAGCGTATTTAATCACGCTAATGTCCGGAAGAGCGCTCTCCTGGGCGACAGCTGTATAGGAGCAGCAATCCGTGTGCCATAGCCTGGAGGAATTTATGGCAGAGGTGAGGAAGGTTTGCGATTCTCTGGTGCCCGGGAGGGAGGCGGCTCAAAAACTACTGCAGGTACGTCAGAACTCCCGTAGTGTGGCAGACTACACAGTAGATTTCCGCACATTGGCCGCGAGTTCCTGTAATCCGGAGGCTCTTTTAGACACCTTCCTCCATAGACTGTCGGAGGTGATAAAGGACGAGCTTGCAGCTCGGGAAATACCACTGGAACTAGATTCTCTCATCGCCATTTCGATTAGGATTGATGGGCGCTTACGAGAACGCCGGTGTGAGAGGAGGTTGGGCCTCGGGTACTCTCGTTCATCGGGAACACTCGTCTGCCCTAAGGAATCCGGAAATCCCTGAAGTGTGTTTTTCCAACGAGAGCCGAAAACACCCGAGGTTCCTCTGGAATCATCGGCGACAGGTGAGATGGATACTCCAGAGCCCATGCAACTGGGAAGAGCTAGATTATCGGTTGGGGAACATTCACATAGGCTGAGTTCTAACTGTTGTCTGTACTGTGGAGGTGTGGGACATTATATAGCCACCTGCCCTGTCAAGAAACCCTTTTCTCTAGTGGGTACAAGTATTCTGGTGAGCCAGACTGGGAGTTCCCTAATTCCTATCACCCGTACACCTTTTTTTGTGATTCTGCTGTGGGGAGACCAATCTAAGTCTCTCCGGGTGCTCATTGACTCTGGGGCTGATGAAAGTTTTATAGATGCTACCATGGTTTCTGAATTAGGTATTCCCACTCAACCTCTCTCTGTCCCCATGGATGCAAGGGCACTGGACAGAAATTCAATTGGAAGAGTCACCCATAGCACAGTGCCCGTTCAGATAAGGGTTTCAGGAAACCACAGTGAGACCATACAGTTCCTCCTCATCGATTCACCCCATGTTCCTGTTGTTCTGGGATTTTCTTGGCTCCAAAAACACAACCCTGTTATTGACTGGACAACAAGCTCCCGTTTTGTCATTCCCATTGCCTTAAAGCGGCACATCCGTCCCCGAGACGTCCTCCTCAGAGCATAAGCAAAGCCTCGGATGTCTCTGCTGTTCCCATTGAGTACCATGACCTCCTGGAGGTATTCAGTAAGGCACGTGCTAATTCTCTTCCCCTGCACTGTCCTTATGATTGTGCCATTGATCTCCTCCCCAGCACCAAACCACCACATGGTCAGCTATATCCTCTATCCGGCCCGGAGACCAAGGCCATGGAGGAGTACATTGAGGATTCTCTGGCTACTGGAGGCATCCGTACATCTGCATCTCCTGCCGGTGCATGGTTTTTCTTTGTGGAGAAGAAGGACAAGACCCCGTGGCCGTGTATTGACTACCGGGGTCTTGATGATATAACGATCAAGAATCGTTACCCCCTACCACTCCTCTCCTCGGCTTTTGAACCTCTCCAGCGGGCCACCATTTTTTCCAAGCTGGACCTTCGGAATGCCTAACACCTGGTTGGATACGCGAAGGAGATGAGTGGAAGACAGCATTTAACACAGCCAGCAGACATTATGAGTACCAGGTCATGCCGTTTGGACTCACCAACTCCCCTGCTGTCTTCCAGGCCCTGGTAAACGATGTGCTCCGGGACATGCTAAATTGTTTTGTGTTCGTCTACCTTGATGACATCCAGGTTTTTTCCCGGTCTGCCCAAGAACACAATCTCCATGTCAGACAAGTCCTTCAGCGCCTCCTGGAGAACCAGTTGTTTGTGAAAGAAGAGAAGTGTGAGTTCCACAGCTCTACATATCCTTTCTGGGATATGGCATTGCTGATGGAAATGTCCAAATGGATCCTGAAAAGGTGAAAGCAGTGGTCGATTGGCCTCAACCTACGTCCAGGGTGCAGTTACAACGTTTCCTGGGGTTCGCTAACTTCTACCGCTGTTTCATTCGGGGCTACAGCACCCTGGCGACCCCACTCTCTGCACTCACCTCTCCCAAAGTACCTTTCACATGGTCTCCAGCTGTTGACAGAGCCTTTGTGGACCTGAAGCATCGGTTCACCACAGCACCCATCCTCGTCCATCTGGACCTGTGTCGACAATTTGTGGTAGAGGTTGATGCTTCTGATGTTGGAGTGGGGGCAGTCCTGTCCTAGCAATCTGCCCAGGACCAGCTCCATCCCTGTGCCTTCCTGTCCCATCATCTCAATCCAGCAGAGAGGAACTACGATGTAGGCAACAGAGAACTTCTGGCTGTCAAGATGGCACTGTAAGAGTGGAGGCACTGGCTGGAAGGAGCAGAACAGCCTTTTTTGGTTTGGACCGGCCATAACATTTTTGAATATCTCCGTACAGCCAAGCGCCTTAACTCCAGGCAGGCCCGGTGGGCTTTGTTATTTACAAGATTTAACTTCACCCTTTCCTACTGCCCAGGGTCCAAAAATATGAGTCCTGACACCCTCTCCAGCCTATACCGTTCCTCTGCCACACCCTCGGTCTCCGAAACCACTCTCCCTACCTCATATGCCTTGCGGCTTCATTGGGTTGGGGTTTTGAAACCCTGGGTCGCAAGGCACAACGCTCCCAGCCTGAACCTGAAGGGGGCCTGGCTGACCAGTTGTTTGCCCCAAACTCAGTCCGGTCCCGGGTCCTGGAATGGGCTCATCCCTCCAGGCTGACCTGTCATCCAGGTTCCGGTCGAACCCTAGCCTTCCTCCGACAACATTTCTGGTGGCCCACAATGGTTCCTGACGTCTCTGCCTTTGTCGCTGCGTGCACTGTGTGTGCTCAGAACAAGACTCCACGGCAAGCTCCTTCTGGCTTCCTTCAGCCACTACCTGTCCCTCATCATCCCATGTCCCATATCTCTCTGGACTTTGCCACTGGGCTCCCTCCTTCTGATGGCAACACCATCATTCTGACGGTAGTGGATCGGTTCTCCAAGGCCGCCCATTTCATTCCTCTCCCCAAACTACCCTCTGCCAAGGAGACGCCTCAGCTCATGGTGCAGCACGTCTTCTGGATCCATGGACTCCCAGAGGACATTGTCTCCGACCGTGGTCCTCAGTTCTCGTCTCAGCTCTGGAAGGCGTTCTGCAATTTTAATGGGTCGTCGGCCAGCCTATCCTCCGGATTCCATCCCCAATCCAACCGCCAGTCAATTTCTCGCATGGAATAGCCTTCTTTTCTCAGAACAAGAATAGACTGACCAGTTTCAGAAGAAAGGTCTTTGTTTCTGGCCATTTTGAGCCTGTAATCGAACCCACAAATGCTGATGCTTCAGATACTCAACTAGTCTAAAGAAGGCCCGTTGTATTGCTTCTTTAATCAGCACAACAGTTTTCAGCTGTGCTAACATAATTACAAAAGGGTTTTCTAATGATCAATTAGCCTTTTAAAATTATAAACTTGGATTAGCTAACACAACGTGCCATTGGAACACAGGAGTGATGGTTGCTGATAATGGGCCTCTGTACGCCTATGTAGATATTCCATAAAAAATCTGCCGTTTCCAGCTACAGTAGTCATTTACAACATTAACAATGTCTACACTGTATTTCTGATCAATTTGATGTTATTTAAATAGACAAAAAATTTACTTTTCTTTCAAAAACAAGGACATTTCTCAGTGACCCCAAACTTTTGAACGGTAGTGTATATATTTACAAAATAATATATGGGGGATTGGAAATTATGCAGACAATTACATTGATGGAAGCTACAATCTATCTGCAATATAAAAGCTGGTCTACCCCTTAAAAAAATTATATATACAGTATATATAAAAAAAAAAATATATTAACCTTTGTGTTATGTAACCACACCAAACATAACATATCATACATATTTGAGTGATGTTTGTTTACTATGTTGCGTCTAGTCTATGAGACCAGGCTGCCTGGATCAGTCTAAAAAATATACTGTTATTATTATTATGTTATGGTCTTCTGTTGATCAAAAACAGATGCTGGTGATATTCAGGAACCCGAAAGACACAGTGGTTTCCTTTTATCACTTCTCCAACAAAAACCCATGTCTACCCACTGCCGAGTCCTGGGACCGCTTCTTCTCAGAGTTTATGAGTGGAAAAGGTACCTAAAGTAAAGAGCCCTTATGAACATTGGGTTTATATTTTGGGGTTTGCTTAATCTAAAAATACAACTTGAGTCATTGGTATTACAGTAAGAGATGTATCTATACATTACAAAGCCTCATCAGAATAGTATGTGCCTATTCCTAGTTCCCTGGGGTTCATATTTCGACCATGTACTTGGTTGGGAGAAGAGAATGGATGACCCTAACGTGATAATAGTCACCTTTGAGGAGTTAAAACAGGTATCAAACATTCCTTGTGTTTTGGAAACAGACCATATTTTTGATAGGTTTGCTTTTTGTCATTTACATTCTGTCTTGTTAATTGTGACCCACCCAGGACCTGAGTGAAGGTGTGCGAAGGGTCTCTGAGTTCTTTGGTTTCAGTCTCAGTGATCCTCAGATCCAGGCCATTGCAGAGGAGAGCACCTTCAACGCTATGAAGGAGAGCTCCAATGACTCACACGGCCAGATGGGCAACGTCTTGTTCAGGAAAGGTGTGTGTGTTGAGAGAGAGAGGAGAGAGCTGTATGAGGGAGCTTTGTTCCAGAGTGACTGTGTTTGTTTAATCCCACCTACCTGAGACAGAAAATGTGGCATTATGGTGAGACAAACATACACTTGATATGATGTCTGTCAACTTTAAATACAGACTCATGTCTCAGGTCTCCTGGTCCTCCAAAAACAACCCTTGTCCTTTTCAGGGAGAGAAAGCTAATAACCTTTGGTAACCTCCTATAAGTTGAATGCATTAATCAATTACTGTCTTTCTGCCTAACAAACCATGACTGTTACCCCTAAATACAGTGTAGTATATAGTCTGTCATTCATTGACTTGTGTTGTTTCACTCTGCTGAGGTATGATATAGGTAGCATAGGAGAACATCTCTCTCTCTCTCTCTTTTTCTACATGACCTCACACAACCTTAACATGCCTGTGCTGAACAGACAGCCTCATGCTGGGCGTGTCTTTGAACATTAGGCCGGTAGTTTAACAGCTTATACGTGATATTCACGCGTGTATAGCAGGCCAAGGGTCATATATGGCACTCTACAGCATATGTGACATTGAGCTCACTGAAACTTATTAAAGGATACATATACAGGTATTTTTTTTACAATTTATAATATTATCCATTGTGTATTAGGATTAATTGAGATCGCAAATGTGTAAATAAAAAAATAAAAACAATCCCACTTGCTAATCTAATTGACTGCCAGAGATATAAATCAATCATATGTCAGCTTTGTCCACTGATCACAATGGATAATAGCAGAGCACACTCCATACACAATCCTAAAAGGCTGTTGCACACTTGTTTAGTTAGAGTCATACATGATTATCACACCACCATTAAACTTGGTGGACTGGGATTTCTCGGTTACATTTGTGTAATTATACTGTATGTTTCATACTCGCCATGCACATTCACTACGGTATGCTGTATGTCTTAGGTGTGAGGTTGAGGTAATCTTATTATCAGTCAAAGTTATATTTTATAATATGTTGGTTACCTCACACTACCTAAAAGACTAGGTCAACTGTAATCTATGAATAACTGTAATCTAAAGATAACTTGTTATGTACTTGCTCTACATTGATCACGTGTTTTAGTCTTGCTCATGTGTGTTTAATGGGTATTTCCTCCCCAGGTGAAGTAGGAGACTGGAAGAACCATTTCAGCCCAGCCCAAAGCCAGGAGATGGACACAGCATTTGAGAAGCACCTGGCAGGGACTAAACTGGGGGCTAAACTGAAGTATGACCTGTACTGCAAGTAGATAGCAGACAGGATGAGCACTGACTGAACTGAGACAGGACGCAAGGGAAACACTGACAGAGTAGGAAAGTTCAACCCCAACCGGCAGGAGAGCTGGTATGCAGTAGCTAAACTGACATAGACAATGAGGAATTTGGTGGTGTGACACTTGTTACTCCACTTGACTGTCTTACACTGCAGCCATTCAAGGGCATTTTTGTGAAAGTGTGACATGAGATAGAGTAGACATGATATACTTCATGTTAGATTCTTTATACACATCTTGTAATCCTTGTTTTTATACCACTGCACTTAAGTATGTTAATTAAAGTTGGTTCAATGATTGATATCAGCCTCCTTGTCTGTATTTTATGATATTAAGCATTCAGTTCAGAGTAACGGAATTTTACCCCAGGATCATATGTGCCACACAGTGTAGTTCCATGAATTACATGCCACATGAGGTGAACTATAATAATCATGTTCAAAGTCCTAGTAAGAATGCCTTTTGACGTTGGCACTGGCTTTTGTCGTAATGGCCATGCTTGCCAACAATGTGACAGGTTACACGTAATAAGACCGTTGGATTGAAATGCATACAATACTAGAAGAAAAAAATATATATATAATTATTTGGTGACCAAGCTGAGACCATCTGTAAATTTAAAGTCTAACATACTGTAATATAAATTCTTTACTGCTCAAAGGCGTTAAGGAAAGAAATTCCACAAATTAACTTTTAACAAGGCACACGTTTAAATTGAAATGCATTCCAGGTGATTACCTCATGAAGAATGCCAAGAGTGTGCAAGCTGTCAGTAAGGCAAAGGGTGGCAACTTTGAAGAATCTCAAATATAAAATAGAATTTGATTTGTATAACACTTTTTTTTAGGTCCAAAAGGCTCCTCAACAGCTTCTACCCCCTAGCCATAAGAATGCTGAACAATTAATCAAATGGCCACCCAGACTATTTACAATGACCCCCCCCCCCCCCCCCCCCCATTGTTTTTACACTGCTGCTCCTCGCGTTTTTTAATCTATGAATAGTCACCTTATCCCTACCTAAATGTACAAATTACCTTGACTAACCTGTACCCCCACACAGTGTCTCGGTACCAGTGCCCCATGTAAATAGCCTCGTTATTATTATTTAATTTTTTACTTAATATTAAATGTTTTACTTTAGTTTATTTAGTAAATATTTTCTTAACTCTATTTCTTGAACTGCGTTGTCGGTTAAGGGCTTGCAAGTAAGAATTTCACTGTAAGGTTGTATTCGGCGCATGTGAGAAATAAAATTTGATTTGATTTTAATTGAATAACCTTTTTTACATAGAGTTGACCTGGCAGCGACTCCGGAAAGGCATTATACAATGTTCGATTGAATGTTTTTCTTCAATTACCATACACATTACATGTATGTCTCAAACAATATTCCCTCTCATTTTGCTGACAGAGAAATTAAAATGGTATGATACAATGTATAATTTCATACATGTTTCAGCCAGGGGCGTCATGCACCAATAGTTTCAGAGGGGGCAAGAAGTTTGTGAGGATGGAGGGGGGTAAACAACACATCCGCCGTGCTGATCCTCAACACGGGGGCCTTCAGGGGTGCGTGCTCAGTCCACTCAGGTACTCCCTGTTCACTCATGACTGCATGGCCAGGTACGACTCCAACACCATCATCAAGTTTGCCGATGACACAACAGTGGTAGGCCTGATCACTGACAACAATGAGACAGCCTATAGGGAGGAGGTCAGAGACCTGGTCGTGTGGTGCCAGGACAACAACCTCTCCCTCAACGTGATCAAGACAAAGGAGATGATTGTGGACTACAGGAAAAGGAGGACCGAGCAAGCCCCCATTCTCCTCGACGGGGCTGTAGTGGAACAGGTTGAGAGCATCAAGGTCCTTGGTGTCCACATCACCAACAAACTATCATGGTCCAAACACACTAAGACAGTCGTGAAGAGGGCACAACAAAGCCTATTCCCCCTCAGGAAACTGAAAAGATTTGGCATGGGTCCTCAGATCTAAAAAAGGTTCTACAGCTGCACCATCGAGAGCATCCTGACTGCTATGGCAACTGCTTGGTCTCCGACCGCAAGACACTACAGAGGGTAGTGAGTATGGAACATCTAATGAACATCTAATCAAAGGGCTACCCAGAGCCCTCTTTTACGCTGCTGCTACTCTCTGTTTATAATCTATGCATAGTCACTTTTAACTCTAGCTACATGTACATATTACCTCAATTACCTAAACTAACCGGTGCTCCCGCACATTGATTTTGTACTGGTACCCCCTATACATAGCCGTGCCTGTTATTTTACTGCTGCTATTTAATTATTTGTTACTTTTATTTTCTATTCTTTACTTAGGCCAGACAAAATTGATTCACAGTTTAACGGATTTCCTTCCCAGAAAGTGAGGCGCGCGAGCGAAAAAAATACAAATATACATATATAAAATAAAATAAATTCATTCATTAGGTGAATAAGGAATAACAGTACTTTACCACATTGTCCAATAGGCAAAATATTCAATTTCAGACTGATTTTCTGATTATTATTATTAATACACACATTAACATTAATGAACATTATTCACATAGGATGTATAATAGAATGCAAAATTCTATCATATTCAAAAATTATTTTAAAAAATGTAAAAAGTAATGCATGAATTTATTATCAGTTCATTAATCTACTTAATTGTATAGCCTAACAAATTCAAGAATGATTGACAATAAATCATTTTAATCAAATTAAAATGTTGATGCATAATAATTAGTTAATTACCTGAAAGCATCTCTAAAGCCTAGGCGTTAACAAAATATTCATACAAATATGATTAGGCCTCTCATAGACTAGGCCTTGTAGAAAGAGGGTCAATCAAGTTAGTTCTGCCAAATTAATGTAGCATTGGGAAAAATACATAAATCCAGCCATAGAGTATAACCTTTAATCATAAAAAAAAATGTTTGTTTACAACATGCACAATTAGAAGCATCAATCTAGCATCAATCAAGCGTGACTAAATTCGAGCCCAGTAACTTTGCTCAGAGCAACCTTCTTCGATTGTCTCGTCTGGCTGCCACGAAAAGCCCCCACCTGCTGATCTGCACTAAGTTTGTGCGTGCCACTGGTGATGTACTTTGCTGGACATGCTAACTCTTCTCGGCGGCGCATCATTACTTCAAACGCATTCCGTCGTGGTGTTATCGGTTGGCCTACTACTACTGGTAGTACCGGTAAAATGTAAGTTATGAATCGCAAATCACCATACAGCTGACACACTTCGATTTCATCAATCATTTTGAGTTCAATTTGGTTGTCCAAAATACTATCAGCTTGCACTGCGTCTTTGCTGATGAATGCACTGATCTTTGGCCAGTCAATTGGTTAAATGACATTGTTGTTTCGTCTATTAATCGCTTCTAATAGATGCAATAATGATGAAAATTATGCAATAACCATGAATTCAACTGATTGTTTGTTTATAATGCGGGACGTCCCACGTTTAATCTGGACACATAAATAGTAGGAATTTGCGCTGGCTTCACATGCTGACCAGACCGGACACATCGCATGCGCGAGCGTTGCAAAGTAAATTTAGAAATCCATGATATTCAATTATTGCACTCACACTGGCGCCAACGAGCATCTAAAATAGAACTCCTTTCTATTTCTGACGCAGATGGCGCTGCAAGTCCTGCCTCTCCCATCTCCTCATTGGTTTATAGAAGCAGGTACCCACGTGACATCTCCTCATTGGTTTTACCCACGTGGGTGATTGAAAGACGAACTGTTTGCCGGTTGTCGTGGTAATACTATGAAAGTGTAGATGCCAATCACCATATAAGTTCAAAGATGAAAAAGCCTGGAAGGAGGAGAGATGACTGGAAACGATTCGGTTGACCGTTTTATGTGTGGATTAATTGTCGGGGTAGAGGACCTTGTGCATTTCAGGTAAAATAACAACTCAATGTTTATATTCCTGGACAAATTAGCTAGCAACAGCAAGCTAGCTAAATAGGACAAATTAGCTAGCAAGCTAACTAGCTAAATTGCCATACATGTTTAATGCATTTCGACCTGTCCCCAAATTAATGTCATTGGTTCAGAGTTTGTTTTGATATTTTAACCTGCGTGTCGTGATCGCATGACCCTCCAGCATGTCAATGTCACCAGCCATACTGCTCGTTATGTGAGGGATTTCCTGCAAGACAGGAATGTCAGTTCTGTCATGGCCAGCGAAGAGCCCAGATCTCAATCCCATTGAGCATGTCTGGGACCTGTTGGATCGGAGGGTAAGGGCTAGGGCCATTCCCCCCAGAAATGTCCGTAAACTTGCAGGTGCCTGGGTGGAAGAGTGGGGTAACATCTCACAGCAAGAACTGGCAAATCTGGTGCAGCCCATGAGGAGGAGATGCACTGCCGTACTTGATGCAGCTGGTGGCCACACCAGATACTGATGGTTACTTTTGATTTTGACCCCCCCTTTGTTCAGGGACACATTATTCCATTTCTGTTAGTCACATGTCTGTTGAACTTGTTCAGTTTATGTCTCAGTTGTTGAATCTTGTTATGTTCATACAAATATTTACACATGTTAAGTTTGCTGAAGAGAAACGCAGTTGACAGTGAGAGGACGTTTCTTTTTTTGCTGAGTTTATTTTCAGTACCAGTCAAACATTTGGACACACCTACTCATTCCAGGGTTTTGGTTTATTTTTAGTAAAAAAATTGTAAAATAAAGAAAAACCCTTGAATGGGTAGGTGTGTCCAATCTTTTGACTGGTACTGTATGCATATACATATGCATTGGATGTGATTGATATTGGAAGATATAATTTTCTCAGTTGTATTTCCAACTGAAAAGTAAAAGGTTCTGACAGTCATTCTAGAGGCAGCCTTTTGTACTCCCTGCTCAAGCACAATAGTTGATTTGAAGCACTTTTCATTATGTGGAATGTTTCCATAAAGCCAATAGAAGTGATAGGTTAGCTCCAAACCAGCTCATCACATAATATATGTAATACATTATCTATGTAGATGACCCAACTCCATTTAATTCTTATTAGGTGTAATATGTTTAGAATGTCAACAAAAGCATTAACTGCTCAAAATGGAAAGAAAACAACAGTTGGTATGAAGCATTATTTTGTTCACCTCAGAAAACAGAGTTATTTTGACAGCCCTATTGAGTCTCTTTTTTTCTGTATCTGTTGTTGTGTTTTTGTGCATCCTCACATGTGGGTTGCGTGTGTTCTGCTGAAGTTTACAATATGGGGGCAAATGTGTGGGTGGAGGGGAAGGGGAGGGTTCTCTCTGTGGTTGGTATCCAGAAAATAACCCCCACGCAGAGAGAGAGAGAAAGAAGGAAAGACAGACAGACAGACAGACAGACAGACAGACAGACAGACAGACAGACAGACAGACAGACAGACAGACAGACAGACAGAGAAAGAAAGAAAGAGGGAGGGAGGGAGGGAGGGAGGGAGGGAGGGAGGGAGGGAGGGAGGCAATCACAAGGTAGATTCAGGCTACTGCACATGGAGGACACATTTCCTGTTTTGTGACAAATGTTCTGTTCTGTACCTAACCGTGGTATCAGGCTTTCCATCTGGCACCATGACAAAGAACCCACAACAAGACCA
Organism: Salvelinus namaycush; assembly: GCF_016432855.1. Taxonomy (NCBI): domain Eukaryota; kingdom Metazoa; phylum Chordata; class Actinopteri; order Salmoniformes; family Salmonidae; genus Salvelinus; species Salvelinus namaycush. The sequence continues at coordinate 52,643,023 of NC_052310.1, forward strand.
ATAACCCCCACCCCACCAATCCCACCAATGCACAACCAACACACATAGTAAAACCTTCAGGAACTTAAAGTGGGGCTAGTGGTCTTGGTACACACACACACACACACACACACACACACACACACACACACACACACACACAGAATATATATATATATATATATATATATATATATATATATATATATATATATATATATATATATATATATATTCTGGCCATATGGCCAGTTTTAGACATTTGTAGAGTGTCAGACATACAATCAGTGTTACAGTGCCTTCAGAAAGTATTCACACCCCTTGACTTTTTCCACATTTTGTTGTTTTACAGCCGGAATTTAAAATTGATGAAATAGCTTCTTTTTTCTTCACTGGCTTACCCATAATACCCCATAATGTCAAAGTGTAATTATGTTTTTCCCAATTTTTATAAATGAATAATAGATGAAGAGCTGAAATGTTTTAAGTCAATAAGTATTCAACCCCTTTGTTATGGCAAGCCTAAATAAGTTCAGGCGTAAAAATATGCTTAACAAGTAACATAATAAGTTGCATCGACTCACTCTGTGTGCAATAATAGTGATTAACGTGCTTTTTGAATGATTACCTCATCTATGTACTCCACACATGCAATTATCTGTAAGCTCCCTCAGCCGAGCAGTACATTTCAAACACAGATTCAACCATAAAGCCAAGGGCGGTTTTTGAATGCCTCGCAAATAAGGGTAAATGGATTAAAAAGAATAGCAGATTATGAACATCCCTTTGAGCATCATGAAGTCATTACTTACATTTTGGATGGTGTATCCCAGTCACTACAAAGATGCAGGCATCCTTCCTAACTCAGTTACTGGAGAGGAAGGAAACCGCTCAGGGTGAATTTAAACAGTTACAGAGTTTAATGGCTGTGATAGGAGAAAACTGAGGATGGATCAACAACATTTTAGTCACTCCATGATACTAACCTAATTGACAGAGTGAAAAGAAGGAAGCTTGTACAGAATAAAGACATTCCAAAACATGCATCCTGTATGCAACAAGGCACTAAAGTAATAAAGTACACTTTTTGTCCTGAATACAAAGTGTTGTGTTTGGGGCAAATCCAATACAACACATTACTGAGTACCACTCTCCATATTTTCAAGACTAGTGGTAGCTGCATCATGTTATGGGTATGCTTGTAATCATTAAGGACTGGGGAGTTTTTCCAGGATAAAAAATAAACGGATGGAGCTAAGCACAGCCAAAATCCTAGAGGAAAACCTGGTTCAGTCTGCTTTCCACCAGACACTGGGAGATTAATTCACCTTTCAGTATGACAATAACCCAAGAAGAGAGTGAATGTTCTTGTGGCCGAGTTACAGTTTTGACTTAAATCTACTTTAAAATCTATGGCAAGATCTGAAAACGGTTGTCTAGCAATGATCAACAACCAATTTCACAGAGCTTGAAGAATTCTCAAAAATATTATGGGCAAGTGTTGCACAATCCAGGTGTGGAAAGCTCTTAGTGTCACAGGTCAGGTTTTCTCCCAGGAGTGTAATACCTGAGATTGCATCTGGAGAGCACCCTTGGGTTACTTCTAGTATCGAGGTGGCCCTGATTGGGCTTATTGGGATCACCTGCTGGATGACTATTTAGATTCCTCTGTGGACTGGGCCAGTTGCTCAGGTCTCATGTTTTGTTCAGTGTTCTCGTGGGCCCTTGCTTTGTTGTTTTGCTATGAAGACCTTAAGTAAATATTCTTGATTTACCCTTACCTCTGCCTGCTGTGTTTCTCTGCGCCTGGGGCCGAGTTCGTACGAGCACTAATGTCACACTTAAAGACTTGCAGCTGTAATCTCTGCCAAAGGTGCTTCTACAAAGTATTGACACATGGTTGTGATTGTGAATACTTCTGTAAATGAGATATTTCTGTATTTAATTTTCAATAAATTAGCAAAAATGTCTAAAAACATATTTTCACTTTTCAGGCTGTAACACAACAAAATGTGGAATAAGTCAAGGGGTATGAATAGTTTCTGAAGGCACTGTAGCTGTGTTTGAACAGTACATTGTGTAACCACTGTTAGCTTTGTCTTCAGAGTTGAGAGGATAGGTTGTGGGGATGTCGTCTGTGTGAGGACTTCCCCTCTGTGTTAACACCCAGGTGTGTTCTCTTCTGTGGTCTGGCATCGTGTCAAAGCAGATTGGGGACAAACCTTGACATAGTAGAAACATCTGTGTGATCTTTCTGGTTAACACAGAGGGGATCTTAGCAGTAACATTGGACTGTCAATCGTACAGTTAGGGTGTACAACTTAAACAATACATCTGAAGTACATAATTTGCTTCTAACAATACCAAAAATTAGAACAGGTCATGGAAGAAATAGTTTGTTACTTAGCTCCGTGGTTCTGGAATTCTCTCCTGAATATTTTAAAATTTGATTATCTAGTTTCGTTGGTGGAGTTTAAACACTTGATCGATGTAATATCATAGAAGAGTGTAATTGTCTTTAGGAGAGCTGTTTTTAGTCAAGACTTCTGTGTTTTTAAAGTAATATGTAATTGTTGTACTGTATGTGTGTTTGTAGTTTTGTTTACATTTAAGTCATTTAGCAGACGCTCTTATCCAGAGCGACATACAAATTGGAAAGTTCATACATATTCATCCTGGTCTCCCCGTGGGAAATGAACCCACAACCCTGGCGTTGCAAGCGCCATGCTCTACCAACTGAGCCACACGGGACCACAGGAATTGTTTAATGTTGTGTTAGTAAGTTGATTTGTCTGAAACGTTGTTCCACCTGCTGCTATTGGACCAGGTCTCTCTTGGAAAAGAGATGTTATCTCAATGAGAAAAACCTGTATCAATAAAGGTTAAATAAATAAATAAATAACATCTGAGTGTCACATTACATGAACTTTACAGTATCTTGGTTAGTTAGCTTATGTCATCAAAGTTAGTATATTTTGACCTGCCGTCCTTTTGAGATGGCAGTATCTTCATGTACCCTGTAAACCAGCCTATATACCACCATCCATCGCCTTTGTCTACCCAAACCCTCCCCCACTCTCCCCTCTGAGACACCTGTGCTGTTTTAGATATGCAGTAGTCAGAGATAAGCTTTGTAGTGCTTCCAGAGCAACAGGTGCACATCAAGGCATGTGTGTGACGATGACCACATCTCACCACTCAACATACACTCCACAAAACTAATGTTCCACCACATCAGCATATGCATACTCACAGTACAAAACATGCACACACACAAAATGTAAGCCTCCTTCATGCTCTACTCATTCCTCACTCTCTTCCGCTCTCCTCTCTCCTTCCAGTCGTCATTCAGTTTGAGCAGAAGGACAAGGAAGAGTTGAAGATCATTAAGCACCAGACCCAGTACCATAGACTGATGCCTCACCTGGCTGCAGCTCTGGCTCTCACCTTCACCACCAGATACTTTTAAAGAGATCCTCCGGTACTTTTGTATACTTTTTAGCCAGTATACTTTTTAGCCAAAAGTGGTCCCCGAAAATGGTGTATTCCATCACATATGTACAGATATGTGCACCACGTCATTGCTCTCTCTCTTGCTCTGCTGGGGGTGCATCATGTTCTTCTTGCTAGCCTTCACTGAAATGGCGAGGGGCTGAAGCTCATTGGTTGAACAGGAATTGCTAGGGGGCTGGCCCATGTGGGAAAAAATCTGGCAGCACAGCTTTCAGAGAAACAGTCACTTTCAAACTAGGGATTTTGTGGCTAATTGAGGTAAGACAGTAATTCTGCTCAAACATTATGCATGTATGAACTACACATTGACACATACAGCCCAAAGCGGGAGGTTTAAAAAAGACTTAGTAGTCGCCAAAGTTCCGGAGCATTTCTTTAACACTACCTCTAGACACACCAATATCAGAGGAGACCATCATCAAACACCACTTAAAACTGCCTCCACTCTCAGGACCATACACTGGGCTATATAAACACTATTCTTAAACATTTTTTCCCCTCACATACTGATTGATGGGTTTGATATATGACTGACTTCGTGGTGAAAAGAGCACTGGTATCTGATGCCACTAGATGGCAGTCTTGCTATTATGATGATGCATTCTCAAATCAAATCAAATTGTATTTGTTACATGCGCCGAATACAACAGGTGTAGACTTCAACATGAAATGCTTACTTACAAGGCCTTTCCCAACAATGCAGAGTTAAAAAGTACAAAAATATTAGCAAAACAAATAGGAATAGTAACACAGTAAAATAACAATAACGAGGCTATATACAAAGAGTACTGGTACAGAGTCAATGTGCAGGGGTACGAGCTATTTGAGGTAATATGTATATGTAGGTCGAGGTAAAAGTGACTAGGCAATCAGGATAGATAATAAACAGAGTAGCAGCAGTGTATGTGAAGAGTGTGTGTGTGTGTGTGTGTGTGTGTGTGTGTGTGTGTGTGTGTGTGTGTGTGTGTGTGTGTGTGTGTGTGTGTGTGTGTGTGTGTGTGTGTGTTGGAGTGTGTGTGTGTGTGTGTGTTGGAGTGTAAGTGTAGTATGTGTGTGTGTTGGAGTGTCAGTGTAGTATGTGTGACTGTGTGGGTAGAGTCCAGTGAGTGTTCATAGAGCCAAAATACAAATAGTCCAGGTAGCCATTTGATGAACTGTTCAGCAGTCATATGGCTTGGAGGTAGAAACTGTTCAGGAGCCTTTTGGTCCTAGACTTGGTGCTCTGCTACCACTTGCCGTGCGTTAGCAGAGATCACATTTTTAGGGCCTTCCTTAGACACCGCCTGGTATAGAGGTCCTGGATGGCAGGGAGCTCGGTCCCGGTGATGTACTGGGCCACACGCACTACTCTTTGTAGCACCTTGCGGTCGGATGCCAAGCAGTAGCCATACCAAGCGGTGATGCAGCCAATCAAGATGCAGCTTAATAACTTTTTGAGGATCTGAGAGCCCATGACAAATCTTTTCAGCCTCCTGAAGGGGAAGAAGCGTTGTCGTGCCCTCTTCACAACTGTGTTAGTGTGTTTGGACCATGGTAGGTCCTTAGTGATGTGGACACTGAGGAACTTGAAGCTCTCAACCACGTGCAGACTTGTATGTGACGTGCATTATTCCAATCTTATCTTAAATACCACTACTCCCCACTACTAATTTAAAGACCCAGGCCCATTGTCTTGTTGTGGATCTGGTCCATGAAGGAGTGCCGAGGGTTCTTGGACGATGCAATACTGCGGTCGTAGAGGATGGTTTCATTGTATCAAGTCTCTAATAATGTGATGAATAGGTTTGAGTGTTTCTCGTTGAGGTGATGTAAGGGCAACTTGGGAAACCACAACACTGCACCTTGTCATGTGGGAGTGCTCGCATCTCTTGAGTGTCTGATCCTACACAGACCGCACTTTGTAGTGACATCGCCTGACATTTAGCTGCTCATGTCACTGCTTTCAGAAGTGACGCCGTTGTGATTTTTGAAATAACTGTGAACATGTTTGAGTCCCATTTCTCAAAAGTCAAAATATTCAAGGTTGTAATGTTGATCTATTATTTAATTTGATCAACATATTAGTCAACGACCCTGCTGGTTCCTGTACCATGATTTGCTGAATCAGATGTTCTAGTGCTGGACTGGAATTTAAAACATAATCTGTGGCATTTTAGGACCAGGGTTCCTGACCACTCATTTCATTTACATACTGTACATGAATTGTAAATATGAATGTGAAGCCCATCACTACTGTATGCAAATTAGGTGTGTCTTTATACCAGTAGATGGCAGGTTTCTGTGTGTTCTTCTCTCTGTTAGGGTTTTATAATGGAGAATTGAATCCCAGCTCTGAAGTGTAACTGATGTATTCGTCACGTTTGAAGGTGACAACATCGTCATGTGACATGTAGGTTATACCAGAAAACCAAAAGCAGGTCAAAGTTCTCTTCAATATTTTCCACACCCCTTATCTGAAATGTCAAGTACCATATTACGTTGTTTTGTTCATCACACTTTTGATGTGAAATGTTTTAAATACTAACCATGGCTTCTAGACAAACATGTTGATAGAGCTCACAGAGTCTGCCATTGTTTCTCAAACGAGTGAGATGAACCTCACATTTTTGGCAAAACTATAGACTGAGATTTTCTAGAAGGTGATTGTGCTTTGAGATAAAAGGTCGTTAGTGTGCGTTTTCACACAATTGGATTTGCAATAACTTGATCTGCGCATAGAGCCATCAGCTTTATGGGATGAAGGGCATTTCTCCTTCTTTGCGAGTTGTAGAGGGAAGCTACGTAGCAACTTGGACTGTACCACACACGTACACACGCACACATGCACACACACATGACTCTCTGGCCTCTGAGATAATAGGAACAAGGTCACCATTCAGATACAGTGCTGTCGGGGTAGAGGGAGACTCAAAAATCAGATTATTTCATCATAAGCTCATAAACTGGATAGTGAAATCATTGTCCAAGTTTGATTTCATTGTGAAGGATGATACTGTATCTCTATAGACAGGTGGTTGAATTGGTTGGAGTGTGTTTACAAGGGTGTGACTGTGTGAACATGAAGGTGGTTTTGTGTCAGACCAACTGTTGTACAATCATATACTAAATGACCAAAAGTATGTGGACACCTGCTCGTTGACCATCTCATTCCAAAATCATGGGCATTAATATGGAGTTGGTCCACCCTTTGCTGTTATAACAGCCTCCACTCTTCTTGGAAGGCTTTCAACTAGCTGTTGGAACATTACTGCGGGGACTTGCTTCCATTCAGCCACAAGAGTATTAGTGAGGTCGAGCACTGATGGTAGGCGATTAGGTCTGGCTCGCAGTCGTTGTTCCAATTCATCCCAACGGTGTTCCATGGAGTTGAGGTCAGGGCACTGTGCAGGACAGTCAAGTTCTTCCACAATGATCTTGACAAACCATTTCTGTATGGACCTCGCTTTGTGCACAGGGGCATTGTCATGCTGAAACAGGAAAGGGCCTTCCCCAAACTGTTACCGCAATGTTGGAAGCACAGAATCGTCTAGAATATCATAGTATGCTATAGCGTTAAGATTTCCCTTCACTGGAACTAAGGGGCCTAGCCTGAACTATGAAAAACAGCCCAAGACCATTCATCTTTACAGTTGGCACTATGCATTGGGGCAGCTAGCGTTCTCCTGGCATACGCCAAACACATCTTCGTCCGTCAGACTGGCAGATTGTGAAGCGTGATTCATCACTCAGGAGAACGCGTTTCCACTGCTATACACCATTTACACCATTCCAGCCGACGGTTGGCATTGTGCACAGAAGTGTGGGGGGGACATAACCTGGTGGAGGATCTGGGGGTCCTCCCCCAGAATTTTTTGGGGGCATCTAAAGCTAATTTCCTGCACTTTTACACAATCAAATATGCCGTCTCTATTTAGAACAAAAAGTAAGCAAAAATGCCCACAGTCATAAAGCTTGGTAAGAGATCATTATTAAATATGTTTAAGCGATTAATAAGACTGAGCTAGATCAAAGTTAATTCAATAATACATATTGTGTTGCACCTTTAACTAATAGCCTAACAAATGAACAACTTTTGATTGTCTTTATTAAGACATTCTCTATATCAAATTTCAGCCAGACTGACCAGCAAGGCCGAGCCACCTGCTTGCCCGACCCCCACCAGTCTAGTCAATACCTCAACTCTCTCCCAACACAATTTCCATTCCAGTTCTCACCTTCGATTTTTTTTAATTCCCAAGGGAAAGGTAAACATAAACATACAAATAAATTCTAACATACATTAATACACATAAACAGGAAATTCTCCATATAATTAATCTCACAGACTCCCGGAATCTTTATACTTCGCTAATATCTCCCTAATATTAAAGAAAGATGAAACAGATCCATCTTCATAACGTCCTATTGCCCTCCTCGGATGTGATCTCAAGGTGTTTACTAAAATACTTGCGAGCAGAGTAAATAAATGCATTTCGACTATAACTCATCATGACCAAACTTGTTTTATCGCAGGCAGATTTTCATTTTCCAACATTAGGCGACTGATGAATATCATGTATTCCAAACATGACAAATATTCTAGGTTACAGCACCCTGGCTTCCCTTGTGTCTGCACTCCCAAAGTTCTGTTCACGTGTCCCCAGCTGCTGACCGGGCGTTCCGGGATCTCAAACTGTCACGTTCCTGACCTGTTTTCTGTTGTTTTTGTATGTGTTTAGTTGGTCAGGGCGTGAGTTGGGGTGGGCATTCTATGTTTTGTGTTTCTATGTTTAGGTTCATTGGTAATTAGCCTTATATGGTTCTCAATCAGGGACAGGTGTTTGACGTTTCCTCTGATTGAGAACCATATAAAGGTAGGCTGTTCACACTGTTCGTTTGTGGGTGATTGTCTTCCGTGTCTGTGTATGTCGCACCACACGGGACTGTTTCGTTTTCGTTCGTGGTTGTAGTCTGTTCCTGTTCGTGCGTTCTTCGTGTTCTTATGTAAGTTTGTTTGTTCAGGTCTGTTGACTTCGTTTATTGTTTTGTAGTTTGTTCAAGTGTTCATAGTGTTTCGTCTTGTTAATAAATCATTATGTCTACATACCTCGCTGCGTGTTGGTCCGATCCATGCTCCTCCTCGTCTGAGGAGGAGAACGACTTCGACGAACGTTACAGAATCACCCACCAAACCCGGATCAAGCAGCGGGTTAACGGGCAGCAGCGACAGCAGCAGTGGTACAAGGAGGAATGGACATGGGAGGAAATTCTAGACGGAGAAGGACCCTGGGCAGAGCCAGAGGAGTGTCGCCGCCCCAAAGCGGAGCTGGAGGCAGCGAAAGCGGAGAGGCGGCATTATGAGGCGCTAGCAAGGCAGAGCGGCTGGAAGCCCGAGAGGCTCACCCAAAAATTTCTTGGGGGGGGACTAAAAGGGAGTGTAGCTGGGTCAAGTTGTAGACTTGAGCCAACTCCCCTTGCTTACCGTAAGGAGCCGGTCAGGGCGGTATTGGAGGTGAGCGACGCAGAGACAGTGAAGGAGTTAATGGGGAAATTGGAGGAGAGAGTTATGAGGGATGTACTGGTTTGGTGCATAAGGCACGACATCCGCCCGACTGAACGTGTCGGGGAGTTGATGTCACCGGGAACAGCTCTCCATACTCGTGCTGAGGTGCGTGCTAGCCGTCTGGTTAAGACAGTGCCTACACCACGCACCAAGCCTCCTGTGCGTCTCCAGAGTCCTGTGCGTCCTGTTACTGCTCCCCGCACTAGCCCTGAGATGCGCCCCAGCCCAGTACCACCAGTGCCTACACCACGCACCAGGCTTCCGGTGCGTCTTCAGAGCCCTGTTCCTCCTCCACGCACTCTCCCTGTGGTGCGTGTCTCCAGCCCAGTACCTCCAGTTCCGGCACCACACACCAAGCCTCCTGTGCGTCTCCAGAGCCCTGTACGCACTGTTCCTTCTCCCCGCACTCGCCTGGAGGTGCGTGCCCTCAGCCCGGTACCTCCAGTTCCGGTACCACGCACCAGGCTTATAGTGCGCCTCGAGAGTCCAGTGTGCCCTGTTCCTGTTCCCCGCACTAGCCTTGAGGTGCGTGTCTCCAGTCCGGTACCACCAGTTCCGGCACCACGCACCAGGCCTACTGTGCGCCTCAGCAGGTCAGAGTCGGCCGTTTGCCCAACGCCGCCTGCACTGCTCGTCTGCCCAACGCCGCCTGCACTGCTCGTCTGCCCAGCGCCGTCTGAGCCATCCGTCTGCCCAGCGCCGTCTGAGCCATCCGTCTGCCCAGCGCCGTCTGAGCCATCCGTCTGCCCAGCGCCGTCTGAGCCATCCGTCTGCCCAGAGCCATCCGTCTGCCCAGGCCGTCTGAGCCATCTGTCTGCCCAGCGCCATCTGAGCCATCCGTCTGCCACGAGCCATTAGAGCCGCCCGTCTGTCCCGAGCCATTAGAGCCGTCCGTCAGTCAGGAGCCGCTAGAGCCGTCCGTCAGTCAGGAGCCACCAGAGCCGCCAGCCAGTCAGGAGCCGCCAGAGCCGCCAGCCAGTCAGGAGCCGCCAGAGCCGCCAGCCAGTCAGGAGATGCCAGAGCCGCCAGCCAGTCAGGAGCCGCCAGAGCCGCCAGCCAGTCAGGAGATGCCAGAGCCGCCAGCCAGTCAGGAGCTGCCAGAGCCGCCAGCCAGTCAGGAGCTGCCAGAGCCGCCAGCCAGTCAGGAGCTGCCAGAGCCGTCCGCCAGACAGGAGCAGCCAGAGCCTTCCGCCAGCCAGGAGCAGCCAGAGCCTTCAGCCAGCCATGAGCAGCAAGAGCCGCCAGCCAGCCAGGATCCACCAGAGCCGCCAGCCAGCCAGGATCCGCCAGAGCCGCCAGCCAGCCAGGATCCGCCAGAGCCGCCAGCCAGCCAGGATCCGCCAGAGCCGCCAGCCAGCCAGGATCCGCCAGAGCCGCCAGCCAGCCAGGATCCGCCAGAGCCGCCAGCCAGCCAGGATCCACCAGAGCCGTCAGTCAGCCAGGATCCGCCAGAGCCATCTTCCAGTCATGAGCTGCCCTTCAGTCATGAGTTGCCCTTCAGTCATGAGATGCCTTCCAGTCATGAGCTGCCTTCCAGTCATGAGCTGCCTTCCAGTCATGAGCTGCCCTTCAGTCATGAGCTGCCCTTCAGTCATGAGCTGTCCTACAGTCATGAGCTGCCTTCCAGTCATGAGCTGCCCTACAGTCATGAGCTGCCCTACAGTCATGAGCTGCCCTACAGTCATGAGCTGCCCTACAGTCATGAGCTGCCCTACAGTCATGAGCTGCCCTACAGTCCGGAGCTGCCCTATAGTCCGGAGCTGCCACTCAGTCCGGAGCTGCCACTCAGTCCGGAGCTGCCATTAGTCCGGAGCTGCCTCTCTGTCCGGAGTTGCCTCTCTGTCCGGGGCTGCCCCTCTGTCCGGAGCTACCTCTCTGTCCGGAGCTACCTCTCTGTCCTGAGCTGCCTCTCTGTCCGGAGTTGCCCCTCTGTCCGGAGTTGCCCCTCTGTCCGGAGTTGCCCCTCTGTCCTGAGCTACCTCTCTGTCCTGAGCTACTTCTCTGTCCTGAGCTACTTCTCTGTCCTGAGCTACCTCTCTGTCCTGAGCTACCTCTCTGTCCTGAGCTACCTCTCTGTCCTGAGTTGTCTATATTTAGGAGGGGCCTTGGTGAAGGTTCATGGACCATGGTCGGGGGCGAGGGTCGCCACTCAAGGGACGCTAAGGAGGGGGACAAAGACAATGGTGGAGTGGTGTCCTCGTCCTGCGCCGGAGCCGCCACCGCGGACAGATGCCCACCCAGACCCTCCCCTTGAGTTTTAGGGGTGCGCCCGGAGTTCGCACCTTGAGGGGGGGGTTCTGTCACGTTCCTGACCTGTTTTCTGTTGTTTTTGTATGTGTTTAGTTGGTCAGGGCGTGAGTTGGGGTGGGCATTCTATGTTTTGTGTTTCTATGTTTAGGTTCATTGGTAATTAGCCTTATATGGTTCTCAATCAGGGACAGTTGTTTGACGTTTCCTCTGATTGAGAACCATATAAAGGTAGGCTGTTCACACTGTTTGTTTGTGGGTGATTGTCTTCCGTGTCTGTGTATGTCGCACCACACGGGACTGTTTCGTTTTCGTTTCTTGTTTGTAGTCTGTTCCTGTTCGTGCGTTCTTCGTGTTCTTATGTAAGTTTGTTTGTTCAGGTCGTAGTGTTTGTTTGTTCATAGTGTTTCGTCTTGTTAATAAATCATTATGTCTACATACCTCGCTGCGTGTTGGTCCGATCCATGCTCCTCCTCGTCTGAGGAGGAGAACGACTTCGACGAACGTTACACAAACACTGTTTCACCACAGCTCCCATCTTGGTTCATCCTGACCCGTCCTGCCAGTTCGTGGTGGAGGCCAATGCTTCGGATATCAGAGTTGGGGCTGTCCTGACCCAGCGTTCTGCCCTGGACCTCAAGTTACATCCCTGCGCCTTCTTCTCCCATCGCTTCAATGCCACGTAGAGGAACTACAATGTGGGGAATCGTAAGCTTCTCGTGGTGAAGATGGCGTTGGAGGAGGGGAGGTACTTGCTTGAGAGGGCAGAACATCCTTTCATTGTGTAGACCGAACACAAGAACCTGGATTATCTCCGCACTGCCAAGCATCTCAATTCCAGGCAAGCTAGGTGGGCCCTGCTCTTCACCCAGTTCAACTTCTCCCTCTCCTACCGACCAAGATCCAAGAACATCAAGCCGGAATTGCTGTCATGCTGCTATAGCCCCGCGGCTACACCGTCGGACCCCGAGACCATCCTTCCCACCTCATGTCTGGCGACGGCACTCAGCTTGGGAATAGGGAGGCAGGCCCGGAGGCGCAGCATTCCCAGCCGAACACCGGGGGGAGCCCAGATAACCGGATGTTTGTGCCTGACACTGTCCGCTCCTCGGTCCTGGAGTTGGCCTACTCCTCCAGGCTTGCCTGCCACCCGGGCTCCCGTCGAACCCTGGCCTTTGTGCGACAATGCTTTTAGTGGCCTACCATGGTCCCGGACGTCTCCACGTTCGTCGCCGCCTGCACGGTCTGGGCGCAGAACAAGACTTCTCGGCAAGCTCCGGCTGGTTTTCTTCCCTCACCGTCCCTGGTATCACATATCCCTGGACTTCATCACGGGTCTTCCCCTGTCTGATGGCAACACTGCCATCCTGACAGTAGTGGACTTTCCGCCCACTTCATTCCAAGCTACCCTCTGCCAAAGAGATGGCCCGGCTCATGGTGCAGCATGTCTTCCGGATCCATGGAATCCCAGTGGACATGGTCTCCGACCGGGGTCCTCAGTTCTCGTCCCGGTTCTGGAAGGCGTTCTGAACGCTCATTGGGTCGTCGGCCAGCCTGTCCTCTGTGTTCCACCCCCAGTCCAATGGCCAGTCGGAGCGAGCCGACTAAGACTTGGAAAGGACTCTTCGCTGCCAAGAAACATGAGCAATGGACATTAGACCGGTGGAAATGTGTCCTTTGGTCTGATGAGTCCAAATTGGAGATTTTTGGTTCCAACCGCTGTGTCTTTGTGAGACGTGTTGTGGGTGAACGGATGATCTCCACATGTGTATTTCCCACCATAAAGCATAGAGGAGGAGGTGTTATGGTGTGGGGGTGCTTTGCTGGTGACACTGTCTGTGATTTATTTAGAATTCAAGGCACACTTAATCAGCAAGGCATACAGCATTCTGCAGCGATGCGCCATCCCATCTGATTTGCGCTTAGTTGGACTATCATTTGTTTTTCATCAGGACAATGATCCAACACACCTCCAGGCTGTGTAAGGGCTATTTTACCAAGAATGAGAGTTATGGAGTGCTGCATCAATGGCCTGGCCTTCACAATCCCCCGACCTCAACCCAATTGAGATGGTTTTGGATGAGTCGGACCGCAGAGTGAAGGAAAAGCAGCCAACAAGTGCTCAGCATATGTTGGAACTCCTTCAAGACTGTTAGAAAAGCATACCAGGTGAAGCTGGTTGAGAGTGCCAAGAGTGTGCAAAGCTGTCATCAAGGCAAAGGGTGGCTATTTGAAGAATCTTAAATATAAAATATATTTTGATTCACAAAAAGCTCGATCTTGACTTCCTGAACTCTTTAGGAACTCGCCTTTCATCTCATATTGATCTTGTCCATCTATGACAAACAGAAAGTGTTTTTTGTTTAAAATCTATTAATTATTTTAGATTAATGGCTATAAATCGAGCTCTGGATGTGCTATAGTGATGAAACAACTCTCTCCTGCTGCACTACACTCTAAAAATTAGGGGATCAACATGGGTGCTTCTAAGACCCTCAAAGTTCTTTGAAGAACCTTAGGGTTCTTGGCTCTGAAAACTGCCCCCAAAAGGTTCTTCCAAGAACCTCATAGGAGGTGGGGGTTCTTGCAGGAACCTAGCTGCCCAATTGAAACATTTGGATTTGAATTTGAAAGGACAGCAGGTGCAGAAACTTAACTGAAAAAAAATGTAAAGATCTCCTCAAATTAAGGTAAGTTATGTCCCTTGTATGATCTAAAATGATATTGTTTTATGATAACCATTATCATGACGTTGGCCTGAGGGGGGGGGGAGGTTATGACCCCCATAAATACCTTTCCCTTTTTCCTCTCTCTACTCTACCGATGTGACTATTGAAAATCGCTTTGTTAACATTGAGACAGAGTCTGGTGACATCAAAAGATGGGAAACGGAACCATATTTTGGTAATCCAACCAGTTGAAATATGTGTTGGGACTTAATGAATATGATGTCAGTTCAGTTGGCGTCTGAGACATGATTACTGATGATAGGACGACATAAACTGTATCTTGGAAAATCTACACATTCTAGTTATCAGATTCACATGGAATTGTTGTGGAATTTAAATGTTTAAATATGAAACTATTTGTGAAAAGATTAAATGTAAGTTTTAGCTTCTTAAATGAGAGAACAGTTTATCATAGAGAAACTCTGCTCAATGCCCAAGTGAACAGACACTGGTTGTAAACTATGAAACACGGCCCTCTCTCCCAATCCTATATAAGCCCCTTGACGAAAATTTAACTTTCTGTTCCAAGGACGTGCGGACTGGCAGTCCCCACGTTGAAAGGACAAAGACCACCTACAGAACTAAGCCAACATCAGCAAGAACCTAACGAAATTGGCATCGAATTTCAATGTGAAGGTGACGACCTACAGTCCGGAAGGATGAATTTCGACTATACCAGCCAGAATATAGCATGAGCTTACAGTATGGCAACTTGGTATGAACTTTGAACTCTTATTCACTAAAGAAGTGATACCTCCTAGCCGTCGCGTTAGAGCAGCAACTGTAGACGTGGGCTAGGAGAGGACGGACAGAGTATGTGTTCTACCACAGAACGACAGTACTACCAAGTATCCATTCTACCACCAGAGATCCATGCTGGACCACCCGGCCTCCCATCTACAAGCAATCTACCGAAGCGCAACTCAGAGTAAATATTTATTACATTTTCCTTTTTCAAATGGGCGGTTATTTAGAATGCACAAGATTCTGTATTTACGATAGCATAGCTTCTCCCTTTGTTACTCAGTCTTCCCGCTCTTTCACTCAAACCCAACCCCCTCTCTTTGTGTAACCAGCCGTCGTATCTGTACCGTCCACCAGGGACGTTTTCTTTATGACATAATTTGTAATCAATGTATGAACCATTCTGTGTAGATGTAATTCTGTGTGATTATTTAGGTATTTAGTAAATAAATAATTAAACCAAATGTTGTATTGCTGATTCAACTTGTTAGCCAGGGTTTGTGAAGATAACCAAGAATTTACAACTTTCAGATGAGACTGAATAAAGTGACGATTAAATAATGACTGCTATTGATGTAAAAGATTACTAGGTCTTTAAGAGTTTATTCGGAAGATAACAGCTCCATAAACATTATTTTTCGTGCACCGTCTTTCTAGTTAATTACATTCACCTGATTATCTTAATCAGGTAACATGAATTACAGAGAAATTGTTTTATAGAATAGCATGTCATATCACTTAATCCGGCATAGCCAAAGACACAACACCATCTATCTTTTCATGTTTGTGCAAATCCTTCTAAAACAGAAAATGGACACAATTCAATGGATATCAATCAACAAAGAGGAAAGAATATGTAGGCTATAAGAATATGTTGAAGGCTAGCTGTATTGGGTGCAGATGACTGAACTGCTCACTTTTGTTTCTGTGTCTGCAGGTATACAGATGAGGACGCATACTAAGGTATATGAATTGGTACTGGTATGTTATGTAGATCACAGTTACCATCCTCCTCCCTTACCTCTTCAATAAATATCCCATAGGCCTCTACATTATGGACAAGGTATGTCTATGAAAACCATTATCAAGCGTTTTTTCTTTCATTCACATTTACCACAAAAACCAAGGTATGAGTACTGTCGTGTGCATGTTTTTTTAATCATCTGTATAATTTTTGGGCGATTCACAGACTTCACCCTCCCTACACCTCTGATGAATATGACAGGAAACCTGTTAGATCACCATTCACTGCAAAATCATTCTGGCTATGGATACGGAGAACATCAACACACCAGAGGATAAACCCATTGGACTTGGGGCTCTGCTGTGAGTTTACCTCATATTTGGATTTTTCTATTCTGCTTTGTCACTAAAATCATAATAAGCACTGAAAACTAAAATATTGTGTTATTGTTGTTATTGTTATGCATATTATTATTCATAATAATAATAATAGAGGCGGTGGGGGGGTAGTTCAAAAATTTACCCCAAAGGGGACTTCAAAAGGTTATTTGAAGAGCCATTAAACAGTTTCAATTTGAAGAACCTCTAGAGGATACTCCGGGAACCTTTACTTTTTAGAGTGTATGATGTAAGGATTGCAGGCATGTGTTTTGTCAGTATTTGTGACATAGGATTCAGCCAGGAGTTGATGGACAGTTGAAAGAGCGAGTTAAATGGTAGGAGGGACATCCCTGCTTCAAGTTCTTTCAGATTTCACATCCAACGTCACACAGGAGGACAAAATATACTACTGTGTCTGTGGGAACCAGTGCTATCGCTCAATGCAAGCAATTTCAAATGTATCTGTTCACAGATATATTTATAAACAAAAATGTCAGTTGGAACCGGTACCAGAAACACGGCAGTCTCCGAAACAGGGGACTTTGACATTTAAGACATTTTAAGTTATAATTTTTTTTGTCCTTCTTAAAAAACCTCATCCACTTTAATGGGATTTCCTCAAAATATCTAAGGGTCACACTGTGACATCATGACTTCCAACATTTACAGTAAACAATGTAACTTTTGACACAAACCAGCTACTTTAACCACTTTCCCAAAAAGTTAGAGGGTACAGATGCAGGATCTTAATTTGATTAATCTTGTTGCTGAGAATTTTCCTGCACAGCAGAAAATGCTAATTTGTAGTGTATTTGAAGTTTAAAAAATGCTTCTAAAATGTGTCATTTCCACTTTAAAACGTTAGACTTTATTTTTCCCTAGCGGAAAATGTATCAACCCCCGCAAACAAATTCCATTAATTATAATACACATAATAATTCAAATTTCCTGTTGCTGCAGCCAACAAAATAATGTTTGAATGCATGCAAGTGTTGTTGCAATTAGCCTAGTTTTCAAAAGGGGGCGGTGGTTTACATAGAGCCCCTTTTAAGTATTGTAACTGTCCAGTGTTTCCAGATTTATAGGAAATACAGTTGAAGTCGGAAAGTTTACAGTAGAAGTTGAAGTCAGAAGGTTGGAGTCATTAAAACTCGTTTTTCAACGACTCCACAAATTTCTTGTTAACAAACTATAGTTTTGGCAAGTCGGTTAGGACATCTAATTTGTGCATGACAAGTAATTGCTTGCAGACAGATTATTTCACTTATTATTCACTGTATCACAATTCCAGTGGGTCATAAGTTTATATACAAGTTGACTGTGCCTTTAAACAGCTTGGAAGATTCCAGAAAATTATGTCATGGCTTTAGAAGCTTCTGATAGGCTAATTGACATCATTCGAGTCAATTGGAGGTGTACATGTGGATGTATTTCAAGACCTACCTTCAAACTCACTGTCTCTTTGCTTGACATCATGGGAAAATTAAAAGAAATCAGCAAAGACCTCAGAAAAACAATTGTAGACCTCCACAAGTCTGGTACATCCTTGGGAGCAATTTCCAAATGCCTGAAGGTACCACGTTCATCTGTACAAACAATAGTACGCAAGTATAAACACCATGGGACCACACAGCCGTCATACCGCTCAGGAAGGAGACGCGTTCTGTCTTCTAGAGATGAACGTACTTTGGTGCGAAAAGTGCAAATCAATCGCGGAACAACAGCAAAGGACCTTGTGAAGATGCTGGAGGAAACAGGTACAAAAGTATGTATATCCACAGTAAAACGAGTTCTATATCGACATAACCTGAAAGCCCGGTCAGCAAGGAAGAAGCCACTGCTCCAAAACCACCATAAAAAAAGCCAGACAACGGTTTGCAACTGCACATGGGGACAAAGATCGTACTTTTTGGAGAAATGTCCTCTGGTCTGATGATACAAAAATAGAACTGTTTGACCATAATGACCATCGTTATGTTTGGAGGAAAAAGGGGGATGCTTGCAAGCCGAAGAACACCATCCCAACCGTGAAGCACAGGGGTGGCAGCATCACGTTGTGGGGGTGCTTTGCTGCAGGAGGGACTGGTGCACTTCACAAAATAGATGGCATCATGAGGGAGGAAAATTATGTGGATATATTGAAGCAACATCTCAAGACATCAGTCAGTAAGTTAAAGCTTGGTCGCAAATGGGTCTTCCAAATGAACAATGACCCCAAGCATACTTCCAAAGTTGTGGCAAAATGGCTTAAGGACAACAAAGTCAAGGTATTGGAGTGGCCATCACAAAGCCCTGACCTTAATCCTATAGAACATTTGTGGGCAGAACTGAAAAAGCGTGTGTGAGCAAGGAGGCCTACAAACCTGACTCAGTTACCACAGCTTTGTCAGGAGGAATGGGCCAAAATTCACCCAACTTATTGTGGGAAGCTTGTGGAAGGCTACTCGAAACATTTGACCCAAGTTAAACAATTTAAAGGCAATGTTACCAAATACTAATTGAGTGTATGTAAACTTCTGACCCACTGGGAATGTGATGAAAGAAATAAAAGCTGAAATAAATCATTCTCTCTACTATTATTCTGACATTTCACATTCTCAAAATAAAGTGGTGATCCTACCTGACCTAAGACAGGGAATTTTTACTAGCATTAAATGTCAGGAATTGTGAAAAACTGAGTTTAAATGTATTTGGCTAAGGTGTATGTAAACTTCTGACTTCAACTGTATGAACTATAATTAATTACAATATAAGTTAAATAGTTTTCATTCCAAAATGTTTAATTATGTATGTTACAAAAAAACTATTTTCTTTATTTGAATGGTGTGGGCGTACTCAACCTACAGAATGGTGTGGGTCATTAAATAGTCACCAGTCATTAAATATACTCATGCAAATCGACCACTAATTAGCCAGCTCAGCCAATGAGCCAACATGACATCATGTTCTATGAGGAAATAGCATTTTTTTAAATGGTCTGTTCGAGATCCAAGTTTGAGGTGGGGTTTTTGTGTCTTTAATCAGGTCAACACTCGCAAGACCATGGGCCTAATTTATGCTTTGGCCACAAATACGAGTATAGGACGAGTCAACAACATATATTTGGGTATAAGTTAACAGAATATAAACGTTTAAAAGTGATCTTTCACTGGACAGTTACTTTAACACATCATTCAACTACTCATCAGAACCTTATATGTTACAACATGCTACATAAGTCTACATACCAGATGTTATTACAGGACTTGGATCATTTACCAAACTCTATATCACATTATTACATTGAATGGAATGATGAGCGTCATAATCATGTCACAGTGCCTTCGAAAAGTACTCAGACCGGTTGACGTTTTCCACATTTTGTCAGGTTGGATGTGGAGCGTTGCTGCAAAGCTATTTTCAGGTCTCTCCAGAGATGTCCGGGCTCTGGCTGGGCCATTCAAGGACATTCAGAGACTTGTTCTGAAGCCACTCCTGCGTTGTCTTGGCTGTGTGCTTAGGGTCGTTGTCCTGTTGGAAGGTGAACCTTCGCCCCAGTCTGAGGTCCTGAGCATTCTGGAGTAGGTCTTCATCAAGGATCTCTCTGTACTTTGCTCCATTCATCTTTGCCTAGATGCTGACTAGTCTCCTAGTCCTCACAGCATGATGCTGCCACCACCATGCTTCACCGTAGGGATGGTGCCAGGTTTCCTCCAGATGTGACGCTTGGCATTCATGCCAAAGAGTTCAATCTTGCTTTCGTCAGACCAGAGAATCATGTTTCTCATGGTCTGAGAGTCTTTAGGTGCCTTTTGGCAAACTCCAAGCAGGATGTCATGTACCATTTACTGAGGAGTGGCTTCCGTCTGGTCACTCTACCATAAAGGCCTGATTGTTGGTGTGCTGCAGAGCTGGTTGTCCTTCTCGAAGATTCTCCCATCTCCACAGACGAACTCTGGAGTTCTGGCAGAGCAACCATCGGGGTCTTGGTCACCTCCCTGACTAAGACCCTTCTCCCCGGATTGCTCCGTTTGGCCAGGCGGCCAGCTCTAGGAAGAGGTTCCTTGGTGGTTCCAAACTTCTTCCATTTAAGAATGATGGAGTCCACTGTGTTCTTTGGGACCTTCAATGCTGCAGAAATATTTTGGTTCCCTTCCCCAGATCTGTGCCTTGACACAATTCAGCCTCGTAGCTCTACGGACAATTCCTTTGACCTCATGGCTTGATGAGGTCAAATGAAGTCATCTATAACTAGTTTAATAAAATCTTATGCCTATAACTAATTACAACTACTACTCCAAAACTACGACAAATGTTGTAATGTGTTATATAGCTGTTTATAAAGGCTTTATGAATGCATGAATAAGGACACCTACAGTAGCGTGTTACCTATGTAAAGACACCCCTGTCTCTCACAAGACAATAACCTTTCCATTCACTCACTTTCACCCCCCCCCCCCCCCCCCCCCCCACACACGTGGTGGAAAAAGTATGAATTTGTCATACTTGAGTAAAAGTATAGATACCCTAATGGGAAGTTATTCAAGTATTTGTATTTATATTTATTAAGGATCCCCATTAGCTGCTGCCAAGGCAACAGCTACTCTTCCAGGGGTCCAGCAACATTAAGGCAGTTATGTACAATTTAAAATATTACACAATATTACATTTCATAACAGTATGCCCAATACATTTAGTGTGTTCCCTCATGCCACTACTCCACTATCACATATCTTCATTACAAAATTGATGTGTACATATGTGTAGAGTGCGTGTCTTATCATGTGTATGCGTGTCTGCCTGTCCCCACTGTTCCATAAGGTGTATTTGTATCTGTTTAAAAAAAATTATCTGATTCTACTGCTTGCATCAGTTACCCTGATGTGGAATAGAGTTCCATGTGGCCATGGCTCTGTGCAGTACACTGCGCCTCTCATAGTCTGTTCTTGACTTGGGGATTGTGAAGAGACCTCTGGTGGCTTGTCTTGTGGGGTATGTATGAGGGTACGAGCTGTGTGCTAGTAGTTTAAACAGACACCTCGGTGCATTCAGCCTGTCAACACTTCTTACAAAAACAGGTAATGATGAAGTCAGTCTCTCTTCCACTTGGAGTCATGAGAGATTTACATGCATATTATTAACATTAGCTCTCCGTGTACCTTTAAGGGCCAGCCGTGCTGCCCTGTTCTGAGCCAATTGTAAATTTCCCTCTTTGTGGCACGTGACCACGACTGAACAGTAGTCCAGGTGTGACAAAACTAGAGCCTGTAGGGCCTGCCTTGATGATAGTGTTGTTAAAAAGGCATAGTAGCACTTTATTATGGACAGACTTCTCCCCATGTTAGCTACTGTTGTACATGTTTTGACCATGACAGTTTACAATCCAGGGTTACTCCAAACAATTTTAGTCACCTCAACTTCCACATGATTTAATACAATATTTAGTTGAGGTCTATGGTTTAGTGAATGATTTGTCCCAAATACAATGCTTTTAGATTTTGAAATATTTAGGACTAACTTATTCCTTCTGAAACTAACAGCAGCTCTTCGTTAAGTGATTTCCCTCCCTGTAGTAGCTGACTTGTATAGTGTTGCAGTCAGCCATTAAAATACGACTTAAGTAAAAGTCTAAAAGTATTTGGTTTTAAATATACTTAAGTTTCCAAAGTAAATGTAATTGCTAAAATATCAAAAGTAAAAGTAAAAGTATAAATAATTTAAAATTCCTTCTATTAAGCAAAGCAGACAGCCAGGGACACACGCCAACACTCAGAAATGATTTACAAAAGATGAAGTTTTTGTTTAGTGAGTTCACCAGACCAAAGGCAGTATGGATGACCACGTGTTCTTTGATAAGTGTGTGAATTTGACAATTGTCCTGTCCTGCTAAGCCTTCAAAATGTAACAAGTACTTTTGGTTGTCAGGGAAAATGTATGAAGTAAAAAGTACAATATTTTCTTTAGGAATGTGGTGAAGTAAAAGTAAAGTTGTCAAAAATATATAAATAGTAAAGTAAAGAACAGATACCCCCCAAAAACGACTTAAATACTTTACACCACTGACAAACACACACAGGCAGTCTTACAACCTTAACCAGCCCTAAGGCAATAAAGTACACAAAAGTCTCTGATGTTTGAAAAATAAGAGCGGTCTGGGGGCTGACTGATACATTGAGGCACCATCAGTGTGAAAGGGTTTGTTGAAATATGAAATATTTATGCCTTAGCAATTTAATGCCTTTGCCAAACAGTTTTAACAGCATTTGAAAAAAAGTTCCCTCAATTGCACTGTAGTTGCATAGTAGTTTTGTCTTTTTTACAGAATATGGTGCAGTAGCACATAACCCAGTGTGAGTGTGTTAGTGGTTATGCCTAGTATCACTATGACCAAATGTGATGAGATCCTCTACTATAGTGAGTGTGGTTGTAGGTGTCGCCACCACAATTGGCCGACTGCCTCATACTTCTTACAAGTTGAGGATCTGTGATTCTTAACAGTGATTCAGGAATGCATATCACAATATTTAAGTTCTATGTCATTTACACAAGATTCATATTCAGATACTTTCTTTAAAGTGTTTATTGTTAGGATTTATTTAGTCAATCAATTCATACTTGTTGATTACTCTATCTAATGACTATAATTAATCACATGTGCATATGGTATCCTGTTTTGTATTACAATAAGGCAAAGCTACGAACTGTAAAAGAGAACCCATTATTTCATGAAGTTTCCATTAAATGTGATTCAGTGTGACTGTCACTGCATTGAGTCTGAACATTTGTGACCCACTGCCTGGCTGGGTAATAGCACTGTTTGTTTAACCTCATTGTTTTTTTGTTTGTTTCCATAGTAACTCTAGAGCAGTTTGTTCTAGTTCAAGTGTGCCCAGTTGAAGAAGACCAGACCTTGCTAATGAAGGTATGTGTGAAATCAGTGTTTCACTCCTCTGTCTCTTACCGTTCAGTATAAAACCATACAGTGCCTTGCAAAAGTATTCATCCACCTTGGCGTTTTTCCTATTTTGTTGCATTACAACCTGTAATTTAAATGGATTTTTAATTGGATTTCATGTAATGGACATACACAAAATAGTCCAAATTGGTGAAGTGAAATGAAAAAAAAAACTTTTTTCAAAAAATTCAGCAAAATAAAAAATGGAAAAGTGATGCGTGCATATGTATTCACCCCCTTCGCTATGAAGCCCCTAAATAAGATCTGATGCAACCAATTACCTTCAGAAGTCACATAATTATTTAAATAAAGTCCACCTGTGTGCAATCTAAGTGTCACATGATCTGTCACATGATCTCAATATCTATACACCTGTTCTGAAAGGCCCAGAGTCTGCAACACCACTGAGCAAGGGGCACCACCAAGCAAGCGGCACCATGAAGACCAAAGAGCTCTCCAAACAGGTCAGGGACAAAGTTCTGGAGACGTACAGATCAGGGTTGGGTTATAAAACAATATCCAAAACTTTAAACATCCCACGGTGGACCATTTAAATCCATTATTTAAAAAAAATGGAAAGAGAATGGCACTACAACAAACCTGCCAAGAGAGGGCCACCCACCAAAACTCACAGACCAGGCAAGGAGGGCATTAATCAGAGAGGCAAAAAAGAGACCAAAGATAACCCTGAAGGAGCTGCAAAGCTCCACAGCGGAGATTGGAGTAACTGTCCATAGGACCACTTTAAGCCGTACACTCCACAGAGCTGGGCTTAACGGAAGTGGCCAGAAAAAAGCCATTGCTTAAAGAAAAAATAAGCAAACATGTTTGGTGTTCACCAAAAGGCACGTTGGAGACTCCCCAAACATATGGAAGAAGGTACTCTGGTCAGATGAGACTAAAATTGAGCTTTTTGGCCATCAAGGAAAACACTATGTCTGGTGCAAACCAAACACCTCTCCTCACCGAGAACGTCATCCCCACAGTGAAGCATGGTGGTGGAAGCATCATGCTGTGGGGATGTTTCTCATCGGCAGGGACTGGGAAACTGGTCAGAATTAAAGGAATGCTGGATGGCGCTAAATACAGGGAAATTCTTGAGGGAAACCTGTTTCAGTTTTCCAGAGATTTGAGACTGGGACGGAGGTCCACCTTCCAGCAGGACAATGACCCTAAGCATACTGCTAAAGCAACACTCGAGTGGTTTAAAAGGGGAAACATTTAAATGTCTTGGAATGGCCTAGTCAAAGCCCAGACCTCAAACCAATTGAGAATCTATAGTATGACTTAAAGATTGCTTTACACCAGCGGAACCCAACCAACTTCAAGGAGCTGGGGGAGTTTTGCCTTGAAGAATGGGCAAAAATCCCAGTGGCTAGATGTGCCAAGCTTATAGAGACATACCCCAAGATACTTGCAGTTATAATTGCTGCAAAAGGTGGCTCTACAAAGTATTGACTTTGGGGGATAATAGTTATGCACGCTCAAGTTTTCTGTTTTTGTTGTCTTATTTGTTGTTTGTTTCAAAATAAAAATATTTTGCATCTTCAAAGTGGTAGGCATGTTGTGTAAATCAAATGATATTTAAAAAAGGTTGTAAGGCAACAAAATAGGAAAAATGCCAAGGGGGTGAATACTTTCGCAAGCCACTGTAAGCTCTGCTTTTGATCATCAGGTAGGTCCTATGGAAAGTTCTCAGAAACAAAGCTTTGAACACGTTTCATGAGTTCCTTACAAGGTAATGTGATACATTCCGGTGTTACTGTACCATCGCTGAGTAATGACCTCATGAAGTGACATCATCCACTTGAGTCTGCTGTTCCTCTGCCATGTGTGTGGGTCCAGCTTCCCATATCTCTGCATCAGACATAGTGTTCACTGCTCTTAGTATACAACCTACACAGCTATCTACCCATCCTGTATGTGCTTGATAATATTGCTGCTTTGCCTTAGCGAAGCTGCCTTGAGTCCTTCATAACCAGGTATGCCCCTTTATGTGGGTACTATCAGGGTCTCTCCCCTGTATCTCTGTCTCTCTAACTGTGGGGGTGGCATGAAGGTCTTACTTGTTTTTAGGATGGAAAGAACCCTCTACTGCTCTTAAAATATCATACTGTGGTGGAAATTCAACACCAGGGACACCTGAAGCCAACCTTAAAATGAATCACTCTTTATTATCAGCACGCTGGAGAGGTTACAGCAAACTCTGCACACCGTACATATCTATCAGAAGCTCTGTTGGGGTGGTCCCTGCAGTTGTCTTATATACGGCTATACACAGACAAGTTATATTTGCATGATTTAACATAATTAATGAATCACTACTGGTGGCTCGCACATGTGACTGACCAATACCTCACGAGGCTCTCGGTCTCCAAGTTGAGACCTTGAAACTGAGATACCTCGGTTGTTCCCATAGCAATATTCTGGGCATACTGCCAAGTTGAGGAACAGTGATAGTGAGGATTCCTCCATAGACGATCAGTCAGTCACCTTCATGAACCTTTCTAATTAGTTATTAGAAATTAGCATTGATTCGATACTTTGTAGCATTGATTTGATTATTAAACATAACATTTCCCTCACATTCCCTTCTTTTATCACTGTGATAATTATTGTAAAATGTTTATGTAAGCATTAGATTATAGCTTCTATCACAGGAGGTTATATTAAAGTCAGTGAAATCAACACGCTGCACCAGACACTCCAATCTTACAAGCCGTTCACTCTGGGTTTTACAATCTGAATTGCACACACATACACAAGGGATCTGCAAATTTAGGATTGACTAAATCTCTCAATGTTTAACCATTGTTTACATAGTTCTTACCACCATCGGGTTGCAGCGACATCTGTTCTGCACCAACTGTTCCTGAGACTAGTCAAAACATAAAACAAATCCGCTTGGGCCATCTAAACTTGTCAAACAAAAACAACCTCCAATTCTCACTCATCGTCCTAATCTACAGGGGGAAAGGAAGCTCATCCAGTGACGGCATTGTTAACAGTTAACTTACAGGTATTGGACCCGTTCTAATACATTGTACAATTACATTCTAGTTCACCCAAATGATTACTTCTTTCTCCTCTAATACACCAAGGGGCTGCCATCACTCCTGCTACTGACATGGGTGGGAGTAAAGTATTCTCTGGCCTAGCAAACGATGGTGGGCCTATGTGGTTATATAATGCAGAAAACATCATGGGGTCAGGGTCAAATCCATTTGTATATTCAGATTGACCCCTATGGAAACTCCCACAAGTGGTAACCTGCTCCTACCTTAATTGGCCCCAACCCACACACCCAACACTCTTTTTGTCCAGATGTAAGATTAGCAACCATTTCTGCTCTAGAGAGGAACACATTTTCTTCATGGTTATGAGGGCCCAATGATCATCTACTTCTGTGCCACTACTCCGGACCGGCGTTGGCTCAGGACTTATCTCATCCTCTGTCAGGTTTCCGACAATAGGACAACCTATTGTTTTTATTAGCACTCCTGTGCTAACACAGAGGAAGGCCACACTGCACCACTTGAACTGGCGAAGCCTCATTACTCCTGGATCAAGAACTCGTCTGCAGAGCAACACGTGGATCCAGGTATCTCTCTCAGCAACATTCACCACAGTGGGGGTGGTCAGAAGAACTTGGAACTTGGACCCCTCTTCCAACTCTTTCTCCTGAAGTCTTTGACCACTACGTAATCACCATGGCTCAAACAGTGCTCAGCTCCACCTGCCAAGTTCAGCAAAGACGCCTTCACTCGAGGAAAGAGAGTCTTGAGAACACTGTTAAGGGTGACACAATAATCAACCATGTTGTCAACCTTCCTCCATTCCTTGCAGGGACAAGATGTTCTTTGTCAAAAGCTTCAATCCATTTAGAAAACATGTCAATAATCACCAAACAATACTTGTTCCCCTCACAAGGGGTCAACTCAATGCAGTCCATCATTAAGTGCTCAAAAGGTCATTCAGGCCTTGGATGGGATGTGAGGATACTGAAATGCCGCGTCCAATATTATTATTCATGCAAATCAAACAGTTCTTGGAGATATTTTCTGCAAACACAGTAAAACCTACTGTACACCAATAAAACCTACTGTACACCAATAAAACCTACTGTACACCAATATTTATTTACAAGATCCACTATCCCTCCTTTGGACACATGATCCTGACCATGTGACAACTTGGCAAGGAAATGGAAAGTACAACGGTCTGCTCCTCTCATCCAGCCATACACCCGATGCGTCTTTACGACAATACCCAACCCACTTGCGTCTCTCTGACTCATCAGCCGTTGCCTGCAAAGCAACCACGTCATCAACAGAGAAAGGGTTGGTGGGAGCTGGAACTGCTGCCATCTGTAGGAAGGGGGGGAAACAGAAGAGGAAGCAGCCAATATAGCTGCACGGTCAGCTTTAGCGTTCCCCAGAGAGATGTTGTCGTTAGAGGAAGAATGTTTCTATAATCAAGTGTCAAGCACAGAGGAGGGCAGCTGGATAGCCTGTAACAGAGACGAAACAAGGTTACTGTGCGCAATCTGTTTTCCAGACAAGGTCAAAAACCCTCTATTCTTCCACAATGTTCCAAAATCATGCACAACGCATACCTGCTTCAGTGTAAATGTTAACAGAGCTGTCCTTTCCCAAAATACAAGCTCTAGTCAGGCCAAAAAGTTCTGCCGCCTGGGCTGATAAGTGTGAAGGGAGTAGAGCACTCTCCACCGTTTCCAAAACAGTCATAATAGCATAACCAACTAATTGATCCTCTTTTTAATTTCTCTGAGCAGACCCATCGACAAAAAAACAAAGTCTGGATTATCTAACGGGGTGTCTCTCAAATCCAATCTAGGGCTACAGTCAATTTCAATAGCTACGTCACAGTCATGATCTTCACCAGCATCTGTTGTCGGGAGAAGAGTTGAGGGGGTTAAGAATTGAACATCGTTTCAGAGTAAACAGAATGTTCTGATAATCTAGCAGTCTGGCAGGCGCCAAATGAGCCGTTCTTGCCTGTGTAATAATTGTGTGCACAGCATGGGGCACATGGATGGTTAGGGGGGAGACAGCCACAATATCAGAACATGCCTAAACAGCCTCAGTAGCGGCCGCTACTGACCTCAAACAGGAAACCATTCCCCTGATCACACTATCTAATCGTTTAGAATAATAACCAACAGGTCTATATCCCACCCCATGATACTGCGTCAAAACTACTGACATAAACCCACTCGTCTCCGAAACAAAGAGATGGAAGGGTTTATTATGTTCTGGCAAACCCAAGCAAGGGGTAGATATAAATGTTTGTTTCAATTTTACCATTGCCACCTCAGCCTCATCCATCCAGACGACAACTTCACTCGCATCCATCTTTCTCCCATAAATACAATGCTGCAGCGGTTGAACTATCTCTGCACAGTCTTTCAACCATGGTTGACAGTAACCAGCCACACCCAACAAAGACATCATGTACTGCTTGGTAACAGGTTTATGCAAAGCTTAAATTGCCTCTAATCTATCTTTGAAGATTTTGAGCAAACCAACAAAGCGTAAACATACTGAACCTGTGTTACAAGGCGAATTCGGGGAGGGAACCAGAGTGCCTCTTTCAACTAACACACTATGAATGGGAATGATACCCTTTTCGGCTTCCTTGCTAAGAGGTTACTGAGCTTTGTAAGGTCTGTAGGTGCTTTTTGGAATTACCACAACTGGTGCAGCTCCTTTCATGCATCCAATGTCGGTCTTTGATTTAGCCCAATGTTCTTCAGGGATATCTTTTAGCCAATCAATATGTGAATTATCTTGTAATAACACAGGCATGGTTTCAACGGGAATTGGTTATTTTCTTGGTCATTGCAGCAGCCCAGAATGGGGAATAGAAAGTTGCTGTAGAAGCTGACCACTGTCCTTCCCCTTCCCAGGCCACCCAATCAGTTGCTTCCATCACTTTCTTCATCCAAATACCCACATCTTTCCATTGTTTTTCTGGAGTTTTTGATAAGCTACAATGGGGAACAGAGCCAGGGACTTCATACAAACTCATCTGAGTATCCATCAACAACACTCCAGCTGCTACAAAGTCTTCTCCTCTGTATACCCCATTCATGGTTATCTCCACTTTCTCTTTTTGTTTTGACCATCTCTGTTGGTATTCTGGGTCCTCTTCGCATGAGGGAACAGCAGCAGTACAATGTAGGTATTCAGACACTTCCCAGTTACCATGCAACGGGGAGAGATGGATTGCTCTCTCAGCTGTCCCTCAACATGGAGATCATTCGGGTGCCAAGCATAGTAACAATTCATCAGGCATGGGAAGATTCCATTTTCTATCGATCCCAATGACAATGCTTCTTCAGTACAGGCAACAGATAAATTCATTTTACACATCAAATCTCTTCCTAATAAATTTACTGGGCATAGGGAGGAGTACAAGAATCGGTGTCTCCATTTGCCCTCTCCCCACTCCAGAATTCCAGACGCTCCCACTGTGTACATTGTTTTCTTTGAGGGGGAGACAGACAGGGCAGACATTTTAAACACTGAGACCGTGGCCCCTGCGTCCACCAAGAATGGAATTTATGTTTATTACCGAAGATATCATTAATGGGGTTTTGGGTTGACAAGGTGGTACATTTTAGCATTTGACAGGTTTCTTCTGGTTGTTCATCATTGTTTTCTTAATTCGTTTCTTCTTCTGTTTCCGCGTCATCCTATGGTTGGTAGCCCCCTCGTCCACCTCCTTTTCCAAATGGGTTGGGACGGCCACTCTCCTTGGCCTTCTCCTACTGGGAGAAAGATGCCTTACCTTCCCACAATTGTAGCAGCTCCAGTCTCTCCCTCTGTCAGCTCCAGCAGGGGCCCCTTGGCCTCTACCTCTCTCTCTACCTCCTCCGTTTCCTTGGTTGCCACCATTTTCCTGGTGTCCTCTTCCTCCTCCAGAGTAGTACATCAGCTGTGCCTTCTTAGCGTCTTTCCGTCCTTCGTTTCATTTTCCTTCAACTGTCTTTCCTTGGCCTTCATTGCTGTCCTCACTGCTGCTCCTTTTATCTTCATCTTGGCTACTTTCTTCTTCTTGCACTCCTTAATTTGCTTCCTGTTTCTCTACTTTCCTCCTTTCTCTTACGTTTCTCCAGTTCTTTCCTGAGCTCTTCTAGCTCCTCTCCCTCTCCTCTGTACCTCTCTGCTTGTTTGCTTTGGTCCTTGTTTTTGCCGTTAGCTTTGTGTCTTCAGCACCTGCAGCCCCTCCAACAGCATCTAATCCCACGGCTCCTCCACCTGGCACATGCCCAACCCCAACTGGGTTAGGAGGGTGTGGGAGGCCACATCTCTGTGTACTGGTGGCGGATTTGGCAGTGGGGGATACAAGGGGGGCCCCCATGCAAGGGTTCCCGACAGAGAATGGCCAGCCAGGCTTCTTTTTCTTTTTTTCCCCATCTTCCTCTTTCTTCTCCGGTTCCACTTGCTTTACCATCAGTCCTCTTACAGCTTTATCCTCTGCATCTTCTGCTTCTTTCTCCCACTTTCTGAAATCGTCCCACTTCACTTTAACCTTCTTGTGTTTTCTTTCAATTTGGCCTCTCACAAACTCCAGTCTTTCTGTGCTTCGTGTCCCATCAACAGGGAAATGTCCATCTGTCCATTTTGTCCAGTCCTCTGTTTGGTTCAGTACCCTACCAAATGTTTTTACCGTTACACAACACGACCCTTTTGGTTCCCAGCACATATCCTCCATCCTACTCTTATTATTTCCCTTTCCCGTACTCAAACCCTTTGTGCAACTCTTTAGAAAAAAACTTAACACGTCATCCCACATTCACACCGGGGCTTAAACCCTGTTCAGTTAATTAGTCAAGCACACAATACACTCATCCATATTCACTTAGTACTATTCCCAAACACACTCAGTAATCTCCCGTATCACTCGTCGTTACCTCCTATGCATACATATGTATCTTCTGCGGTTCCTCTAGTCTCCAGTTTCTACAGTATTAATGGTCCCTGAGCATCAATAATCCCTACAGCATCTATAGTCCCTCAGCATCATAGTATCAATAGTTTATATAGTCATAAATGCTATGGTGCACCTTATGCTATTCGCAGTGGTTCCCTGACCACATATACGCTTCTCATAAATGCCTAAAATAACACCTTGTGCTATTATCAATGGTTCTCAGACCACAAAGACACTTTTCATATAAATGTTTACAGACAATTGTCAGTGGGGCCTCTCCTGACCACACTCTAGCCCCTTCCCGGGGCAGCTCACAGTAAAAGTCTGGGCGGGCAGGTACACGTCGTCTTTGGTCAGACAGGAATTTCCCTTGCACGCCTTCATATGGAATGCGCCACCAGTGTTCCCTCACAGACCTTCACTGGGATGCTCCACAGGTAGAACCACTGACCTGCACACTGTACAGGTCTATCAAACACTATTTTGGGGCAGTTGTCTTATATACGGCTATACACAGACAAGTTATATTTGCATGATTTAACATAATGAATTAATCACTACCAGTGGCTTGCACATGTGACTGACCAATACCTCACGAGGCTCTCGGTCTCCAAGTTGAGACCTTGAAACTGGGATACCTCGGTTGTTCCCATAGCAATATTCTGGGCGTACTGCCAAGTTGAGGAACAGTGATAGTGAGGATTCCTCCATAGACGATCAGTCAGTCACCTGCATGAACCTTTCTAATTAGTTATCAGAAAGTAGCATTGATTCGATACTTTGTAGCATTGATTTGATACATAAACATAACATTTACCTCACAATACATTTTCAAGATGATATATTTTTGTCTTTGTGTGATGCTTCTGGTTCTATGTGAACTACTCAAACACACGGTTGGTTTTAGTGCTAGAACATTGTGTTAAACTGTCAGTCAGATGACTGTGTGGATGCAAAGTAGTAGCCTTTTGTAAATGTCACACACTTGGAGCCAGAAAGGAGGCCTCCTATGATTTCCTTTGTATTGTATTTATTATGGATCCCAATTAGCTGTACTCTTCCTGGGGTCCAGCAAAATTTTATACAATTTAAAAAAACATTTCAATACATTCACAGATTTCACAACACACTGTGTGCCCTCAGGCCCCTACTCCACCACATATCAACAGTTCTAAATCCATGTTTGTGTGTGTATAATGTGTATGCTATCGAGTGTGTGTGTGTGTGTATGCATGTGTCTATGTTTGTGTTGCTTCACAGTCCCCACTGTTCCATAAGGTGTTTTTTTTTAATCCGTTTTTTTAAATCAAATTTTACAGCTAGCATCAGTTACTTGATGTGGAATAGAGTTCCATGTAGTCATGGCTCTATGTAGTACTGTGCGCCTCCCATAGTCTGTTCTGGACTTGGGGACTGTAAAGAGACCTCTGTGGCATGTCTTGTGGGGTGTGCGTGGGTGTCCGAGCTGTGTGCCAGTAATTTAGACAGACAGCTCGGTGCATTCAACATGTCAATACCTCTCATAAATACAAGTAGTGATAAAGTCGATCTCTCTTCCACTTTGAGCCAGGGGAGATTTACATGCATATTATTAATATTAGCTCTCTGTGTACATCTAAGGGCCAACCATGCTGCCCTGTTCTGAGCCAATTGCAATTTTCCTAAGTCCTTTTTTGTGGCACCTGAACACACGACTGAACAGTAGTCCACGTGCGACAAAACTAGGGCCTGTAGGACCTTCCTTGTTGATATTGTTGTTAAGAAGGCCGAGCAGCGCTTTATTATGGACATACCTCATCTTAGCTACTGTTGTATCAATATGTTTTGACCATGACAGTTTACAATCCAGGGTTACTCCAAGCAGTTTAGTCATCTTAACTTGCTCAATTTCCACATTATTTATTACAAGATTTAGTTGAGGTTTATGGTTTAGTAAATGATTTGTCCCAAATACAATGCTTTTAGTTTTAGAAATATTTAGGGCCAACGTATTCCTTCCCACCCACTCTGAAACTAACTGCAACTCTTTGTTAAGTGTTGCAGTCATTTCAGTCGCTGTAGTAGCTGACATGTATAGTGTCATCCGCATACATAGACACTCTGGCTTTACTCAAAGTCAGTGGCATGTCGTTAGTAAAGATTGAAAAAAGCAAGGGGCCTAAAAAGCTATCCTGGGGAATTCTTAAATTCTATCTGGATTATGTTTGAGGCTTCCATTAAAGAACACCCTCTATGTTCTGTTAGACGGGTAACTCTTTATCCACATTATAGCAGGGGGTGTGAAGCCATAACACATACGTTTTTCCAGCAGCAGACTATGATCGATAATGTCAAAAGCTGCACTGAAGTATAACAAGACAGCCCCCACAATCATTTTATCATCAATTTCTCATCAGTCATTTGTGTAAGTGCTGTGCTTCTTGAGTGTTCTTCCCTATATGTGCTGAAAATCTGTTGTCAATTTGTTTACTGTGAAATAGCATTGTATCTGGTCAAACACAATTTTTTCCAGAAATGTAGTAACGGTTGGTAACAGGCTGATTGGTCAGCTATTTGTGCCAGTAAAGGGGGCTTTACTATTCTTGGGTAGCGGAATGACTTTAGCTTCTCGCTAGGCCTGAGGGCACACACTTTCTCGTAGACTTACATTTAAGATAAAATGATTGTTGTCTTTCACCTCTTCCACACTGACTTTACGAAATTAAAAAGTAAAATTCTTGGACAGACAGGTTGGGCATGGTGGATGACGTCTGTATACAGCTGGTGCTTAAATACTGAAGCAGAAGTATTCAATGAGCCTCGCGTTGGAAATGTTGACATTCCAACACTGCTTAAGCATCTCAGCATTGCCACAAGATCTATGGTTACATCTAATATCTTTGACAACAAGACTACATGGAAAACACTCATAATCCAAAAGCCTAAAAAGTTTTTTACCGTGGTATTCATTAACCATTAATACATTCAAGCACGGCTGTGGTGGATTTTTTGATTACTCGGTTAGTATAATTGGGCTAAAACTTGAGCATTGTTAGAACTGTGTAAGTAGAGTAAATACCTCCATTGACTCAAAAGCATGACGATTTAATTCCACTAAAGAGGCCTAACAGTTATTTGCTTGCGAACACCAACAGTTGCATCTGCTACACCAATCGTGTGATTAGTGTCCAGAAAACCTCATAGATATTTGGAAGTACTTGGAGCTCCTATAGGGCAACACACAGCAAGTACGTACCCTATGTTAAACTACATGGTTAGCGCCTTACATATATTGGCGGTCTTATCCGATTGAATAGGGCTCAAATGCAGTCTTCCCATGCGGCTCTTATTGTAAGTCTTGTGTTGTTATTTGACAGGAATAGGTTTCAGATTGCTCCAAGCAAGGTTGCTAACAAGGTCAGACATCCAATCTGATGTTAAAT
This sequence comes from Salvelinus namaycush, assembly GCF_016432855.1. NCBI lineage: Eukaryota > Metazoa > Chordata > Actinopteri > Salmoniformes > Salmonidae > Salvelinus > Salvelinus namaycush. The sequence continues at coordinate 52,677,436 of NC_052310.1, forward strand.
AATCTCTGATGGTCCTGTGATGCTCCTATACTTACCATGTAGACCTACCTGCCTTTAAAGAGCATTTGGGGAGGATGGTCCTCAATAAGAAACTTAATGACCCGGTGATACATTTCTGTTCAGACCTTTTCCCAGGTTACCATTAGAGGAAGAGAGTGGGAACAGAGAAAGAGGCCCAAGGCTTCTGTGTGCCAATAACACATCAATGTCAACATGGCCCAGACCTTATGTTTGACGAGAGTTGCCAGACAAACACCCCTCATCCTCAATAAACACAAATAAAACGAGGAAATTAGCGCTCATTTCCCTCCGGTTGCCAAAAATGAACATTTCTGTTCATGAACCATGGTTTATGGAACGTGTAATTTCTCATTAACTAATCTAGGTTAACCCAGAATTTGCGTAATTTGTCAGCTGTACTCTGTCCGAGAGAATACTCAGGGACAGATGCAGGTAACATAAATGGTGCAGTAGCAGCATCTGCCAACCATAGAGAATGATAGAGGCCTCTAGTGGCCAAAAGGCCGTTTTAGCATGGGCAGAGACATTGAGGGCTTCCACTATTTTAAAGTAGTCAGAGTTGTCAACTGGGTGGCGATTCCTATGGGTTGTAGCCTCAATGGCGCTGCCCATGCAGTCACGGATGCCACAATGACACACAAAGTTGAGGCCTATCTATCTCTATGCTGTCAAGACTGTGCAACGACTAACGAGGAACTTTGTTCAGGTATGCAGATTTTGTGTCACTGATCATTTGGACAAATCATGAAAATCGCAGGTAAGGGGTGATGCTCAATGTAAAGAAAGATTGCTAGCTCACACTGTTTTCCTGTCACTTTTGGCACATAAGAAAAGCAATAAATAACTGATTTATTATTATTGAAGCTCGAAATGACTATGCTATATTTTGGTCAGCCTATTCATTATAGAGATGGTAGACATCTATTTTGAAGCTATTACTTCATGTATTGAACCTAATGGAATCATTTAATGGCCATCATTTGGAATCTGTGTCTGACTTTTGTCTTCAGGCGCTAGGTCAGGCATTGGTACTACCTACTGCCACATACAGTATGCAGAGCTGTGGGAGACCACCTTAAGTGTGCCCCTGGTAGAGCCCGGGGTGGTGTTTACCATGCCACCAGGCCACCAGCAGGCTTGAAAAGTGGGATTGATCTGTTTAATCCATTTGTTTGTTTCAGTAGTTGAATCCTTTGACGCATTGTTGATTTCAACATTTTTCCTTTTCAACAAAAATGCACTGGATTGGATGAAGTTGGTCATTGGTTCCATTTGTTTTGCAATATGTTAAAATTAAACTATGCTTTATTTATATAGCACATTTCAGACATGGATAAAACGCAATGCACTTCATAGATTTTTTTTTTAAAGAACTGAAATATTTACTACACAACAAACATAAGAGGATAAAAAACTAAAGAATAACGATAAAAACAAAGACTAACGAGCACCCTAAGGAAATGCCATTAGCTAAAATAGTAAGAATAGGATGCAATGTCCAAACCAAAATATAAGCTTGTTTTACTCCATTGTTTGTAAACAATATACTTGTAAAAAGTTGGTTGCATGAATAATTAAGATGACTAAATGTTACATGAAATGTAAATATTATGACATATCAAAACCAAATGTACACCCCTTTGTTAATAGGTATTGGCAATAATTCACTTAATGGTGAGGCATGGAATAATACAAAATATATATATTTTGCTACGCTGGATGTTTGATATGAGTAGGTGATTTGAGTCACGCTTCTTCAGAAGAGGAATAAATACAATTAGCACTTGAATGTTGTAAATAAATAGTGTGTATAAATACTAGAGTGATGTACGATTGTTAATAGACCAAAAATACTGTCAATGTGTATAGGCTGCAAGTATGTTGAAATTAAGTTATTTTCAAGTCATTGAAATAACAAACTGAAAAATATGTATTTTCAACTTTCACTGTCAGTCAAAAGTTTGGACACACCTACTCATTCAAGGGTTTTTCTTAATTTTTTACCATTTTCTACATTGTAGAATAATAGTAAAGACATCACAACTATGAAATAACACATATAGAATCCTGTAGCAATCAAATCAAAATATATTTTATATTTGAGATTCTTCATGGTAGCCACCCTTTGCCTTGATGACAGCTTTGCACACTCTTGGCAGTCTCTCAACCAGCTTCACCTGGAATGCATTTCAATTAACAGGTGTGCCTTGTTAAAAAGTTCATTTGTGGAATTTCAGTCCGCTACATTTGAGTAATGCGTTTAAATTTAGGGGTCGCAAAAATGAAGAGAAATGCAACACTTATGTCATCACTCATATAGATATCACATTGAAATCAGTTGCACGAGAGGGGGGAGATGAGGTTGCATGTCCTGTTAAAACTAACAGCTCAAAAACCACATGGAATCTGGGAATAATGTTTACATCACTGGTTAGAGGACAATTTGTAGAAAACATATAGCTACATTTTGAGGTTTTGCATTTCTTTTCAAGTGGGTCCCAATGCGGTAAGTGTAACGCAACACTTTCTTTGTTAATCACATAACTAGTGCTCTTTCAATTCAGAGCCTGGATTTTTGCCCTTATGAGGCTAATATCCATTTCACGCTGAAATCAATAGAATGGGGGGGCAAACGTTTAGGGTTATACAGTGAGGGGAAAAAAGTATTTGATCCCCTGCTGATTTTGTACGTTTGCACACTGACAAAGAAATTATCAGTCTATAATTTTAATGGAAGGTTTATTTGAACAGTGAGAGACAGAATAACAACAAAAAAATCTAGAAAAACGCATGTAAAAAAAATTATAAATTGATTTGCATTTTACTGAGGGAAATTAGTATTTGACCCCTCTGCAAAACATGACTTAGTACTTGGTGGCAAAACCCTTGTTGGCAATCACAGAGGTCAGACGTTTCTTGTCGTTGGCCACCAGGTTTGCACACATCTCAGGAAGGATTTTGTCCCACTCCTTTGCAGATCTTCTCCAAGTCATTAAGGTTTTGAGGCTGACGTTTGGCAACTCGAACCTTCAGCTCCCTCCACAGATTTTCTATGGGATTAAGGTCTGGAGACTGGCTAGGCCACTCCAGGACCTTAATGTGCTTCTTCTTGAGCCACTCCTTTGTTGCCTTGGCCGTGTGTTTTGGGTCATTGTCATGCTGGAATACCCATCCACGACCCATTTTCAATGCCCTAGCTGAGGGAAGGAGGTTCTCACCCAAAATTTGACGGTACATGGCCCCGTCCATTGTCCCTTTGATGCGGTGAAGTTGTCCTGTACCCTTAGCAGAAAAATACCCCCAAAGCATAATGTTTCCACCTCCATGTTTGACGGTGGGGATGGTGTTCTTGGGGTCATAGGCAGCATTCCTCCTCCCCCAAACACGGCGAGTTGATGCCAAAGAGCTCCATTTTGGTCTCATCTGACCACAACACTTTCACCCAGTTATCCTCTGAATCATTCAGATGTTCATTGGCAAACTTCAGACGGGCATGTATATGTGCTTTCTTGAGCAGGGGGACCTTGCGGGCGCTGCAGGATTTCAGTCCTTCACGGCGTAGTGTGTTACCAATTGTTTTCTTGGTGACTATGGTCCCAGCTGCCTTGAGATCATTGACGAGATCCTCCCGTGTAGTTCTGGGCTGATTCCTCACCGTTCTCATGATCATTGCAACTCCACGAGGTGAGATCTTGCATGGAGCCCCAGGCCCAGCGTCCATTTGCGAATAATCGCACCGACTGTTGTCACCTTCTCACCAAGCTGCTTGGCGATGGTCTTGTAGCCCATTCCAGCCTTGTGTAGGTCTACAATCTTGTCCCTGACATCCTTGGAGAGCTCTTTGGTCTTGGCCATGGTGAAGAGTTTGGAATCTGATTGATTGATTGCTTCTGTGGACAGGTGTCTTTTATACAGGTAAGAAACTGAGATTAGGAGCACTCCCTTTAAGAGTGTGCTCCTAATCTCTGCTCGTTACCTGTATAAAAGACACCTGGAAGCCAGAAATCTTTCTGATTGAGAGGGGGTCAAATACTTATTTCCCTCATTAAAATGCAAATCAATTTATAACATTTTTGACATGCGTTTTTCTGAATTTTTTTGTTGTTATTCTGTCTCTCACTGTTCAAATAAAGCTACCATTAAAATGATTGACTGATCATTTCTTTGTCAGTGGGCAAACGTACAAAATCAGCAGGGGATCAAATACTTTTTCCCCCTCACTGTACATTGTGACATTAAAATACTCCTACTACAATGTTAAAAACATTCTACATTGTGACATTATTTAATTGAAATCATGGAACAACGTCTTCATATATGTATTTTCTGATGTTTAATCAGAGATTTTCTACCAGTGTATCTCTTCCCACATTGATTACAGCTATAAGGATTCTCTCCTGTGTGTGTCCGCTGGTGCATAGTCAGATGGCTAGATGTAGTAAAACTATTCCCACATTGATCACAGCTATAAGGCTTCTCTCCTGTGTGTGTTCTCTGGTGTATAGTCAGACGGCTAGATGTAACAAAGCTCTTCACACATTGGTTACAGCTATAAGGTTTCTCTCCTGTGTGTGTTCTCCGATGTACCATCAGGCAGCTTGAGTGAGTAAAACTCTTCCCACATTGATTACAGCTATAAGGCTTCTCTCCAGTGTGTGTTCTCTGGTGTGATTTTAAATGTACTGAAGAAACAAAACTCTTTCCACAGTTAGAGCAGGGGTAAGGTTTCTCTCCTGTGTGTGCTCTCTGATGTATTGTCAGCTGTCTAGATTCAGTAAAACACTTCCCACATTGATAACAGCTATAAGGTTTCACTCCTGTATGGATTCTCTGACGTATTTTAAGGTCCTCTGAAGAGGTGAATCTCCTCCCGCAGTCAAAGCAGCAATGAGGTTTCTCTCCAGCCTGAATTCTCTGGTGTGTTTTCATGCTGCTTGGATCATTCAAACTCTTCCCACACTGATAACAGATAAAAGGTTTCTCTCCAGTGTGAATTCTCTGGTGTACTTTTAGTGAATCTGATCTTGAGTAACTCTTTCCACAATCAGAGCAATGGTAAGATTTCTCTCCTGTGTGTGTTCTCTGGTGTATAGTCAGATGGCTAGAAGTAACAAAACTCTTCTCACATTGATCACAGCTATATGGCTTCTCTCCTGTATGTGTTCTCTGGTGTATAGTTAGACGGCTAGATGTAACAAAACTCTTCCCACATTGATCACAGGTATAAGGTTTCTCTCCATTGTGAATTCTCTGGTGTACCTTTAGTGAATCTGATCTTGAGTAACTCTTCCCACAGTCAGAGCATCGGTGAGATTTCTTCCCTGTGGGTTTCCGCTGGTGTTTCTTGAGGCGTTCTGATGTGGAGAGACTCTTCTCTGCCTCGTCAGCTTCATGATATTGTTGAGGCTCTACAGAGGATCCACGATAGTCAAGTCTCTCTCCTGTGTGAACAACAAAGTCAGACAGATGGTTAAAGGCCCACAACAGCAGAAATCCCCTGTTTAGTTCAGCTAAAAAGGTGATGCCCATGACTGTCTAATGAAGTATAAATGCTTTTACAAATGTATTTGCCAATTGTCTTAAAGACAGTCAAGTGAGCACCAACAGTCATATTTTATATTTTTTCACATTAGTGGTAAAGTGGATTATTCTAGGCTAGAAATAAATGAGACTTTCTGAAACCCTTCGTTCTGTGCCAGATTACTTTTGGTCACCAATATAGGCAGGCCCCCTTCTAGGTTTGCTAAAATTTGCCGCATGAGGGCGGTGTGCACGCAATTTGGTTGCAGAAACTGCTCCATGCTAATGCGGAAACCGCTAGTTACGGATGCAGTATATCTGCATGGAGCAAAAATGGTGAGCGAAGATTTTATACAGAACAGAAATATAACTGCAACATGCAACAATTTCAAAAGTTTTTACAGAGTTACAGTTAATATAAATCAGTGAACTGAAATAAATTCAATAGGCCCTAATCTATGGATTTCACATGACTGGGAATACAGATACGCATCTGTTAGTCACATATACAGTACCAGTCAAAAGTTTGGACACACCTACTCATTAAAGGGTTCATCTTTATTTTAAATATTTTCTACATTGTAGAATAATAGTATAGACATCAAAACTATGAAATAACACATATGGAATCATGTAGTAAAGTGTTAAACAAATCAAAATATATTTGAGATTCTTCAAAGTAGCCACCCTAGTCTTTGATGACAGCTTTGCACACTCTTGGCATTCTCTCAACCAGCTTCATGAGGTAGTCACCAGGAATGCATTTCAATTGACCGGTGTCAAGGAATTTCTTTCCTTCTTAATGCGTTTGAGCCAATCAGTTGTGTTGTGACAAGGTAGGGGTGGTATACAGATGATAGCACTATTTGATAAGAGACCAAGTTCATATTATGGCAAGAACAGCTCAAATAAGCAAAGAGAAACGACAGTCCATCTAACTGACCTTCATGTCTTAAAGTAATCAAGAACATTTCAAGAACTTTGAAAGTTTCTTCAAGTGCAGTCGCAAAAACCATCAAGTGCTATGATGAAACTGGCTCTCATGAGGACCGCCACAGGAAAGGAAGACCCAGAGTTACCTCTGCTGCAGAGGATAAGTTCATTAGAGTTGATTGCAGCCCAAATAAATGCTTCACAGAGTTCAAGTAACAGACACATCTCAACATCAACTGTTCAGAGGAGACTACGTGAATCAGGTCTTCATGGTTGAATTGCTTCAAAGAAACCACTACTAAAGGACACCAATAATAAGAAGAGATTTGCTTGGGCCAAGAAACACAAGCAATGTACATTAGACCGGTGGAAATCTGTCTTTTGGTCTGATGAGTCCAAATTTGAGATTTTTGGATCCAACTGACGTGTCTTTGTGCGACACAGAATAGGTGAACGGATGATCTGCGCATGTGTGGTTCCCACCTTGAAGGAGGTGGTGTGATGGTGCTTTGCTGGTGACACTGTCTGTGATTTAGAATTCAAGGCACACTTAACCAGCATGGCTAACACAGCATTCTGCAGCAATAGGACATCCCATCTGGTTTGTGGGACTCATTTGACCAAGGAGAGTGACCTGGCCTCCACAATCACCTGACCTAAACCCAATTGAGATGGTTTGGGATGAGTTGGACCGCAGAGCAAAGGAAAAGCAGCCAAAAAGTGCTCAGTATGTGGGAACTTCTTCAAGTATGTTGGAAAAGCATTCCTCATGAAGCTGATTGAGAGAATGCCAGAGTGTGCAAAGCCGTCATCAAGGCAAAGGGTGGCTACTTTGAAAAATCTCACATATATTTTGATTTGATGAACACCTTTTTGGTTACTACATGATTCCATATGTGTTATTTCATAGTTGTGATGTCTTCACTATATTTCTACAATGTAGAAAACAGTAAAAATAAAGAAAAACCCTTGAATGAGTAGATGTGTCCAAATTTTTGACTGTTACTGTACCTTAAAAAAAAGGTAGGGGCGTGGATCAGAAAACCAGTCAGTATCTGGTGTGACCACCATTTTCCTCATGCAGCGCAACATCTCCTTCACATAGAGTTGATCAGGCTGTTGATTGTGGTCTGTGGAATGTTGTCCCACTCCTCTTCAATGGCTGTGCGAAGTTGCTGGATGTTGGCGGGAACTGGAACATGCGGTCATACACGTCGATCCAGAGCATCGCAAACATGCTCATCGGGTGACATGTCTGGTAAGTATGCAGGGCATGGAAAAACTAGAAAATGTTCAGCTTCCAGGAATTGTGTACAGATCCTTTCAGCATGGGGCCGTGCATTATCATGCTGAAACATGAGGTGATGGAGGCGGATAAATGGCACCACAATAGGCCTCAGGATCTCGTCACGGTATCTCTGTACATTCCAATTGCCATCATATATGAATGTAAATGTATTTGATGTCCATAGCTTATGTCTGCCCATACCATAACCCCACCATGGGTCACTCTGTTCACAACGTTGACATCAGCAAATCACTCGCCCACAAGATGCCATACACATGGTCTGCAGTGTGAGGCCGGTTGGAACTATTGCCAAATTCTCTAAAACGACGTTGCAATGGCTTATGGTAGAGAAATGAACATTCAATTCTCAGGCAACAGCTCTGGTGGACATTCCAGCAGTCAGCATGCCAATTGCACACTCCCTCAAAACTTGAGACATCTGTGGCATTGTGTTGTGAGACAAAACTGCACATTTTAGAGTGGCCTTTTATTGTCCCCAGCACAAGATGCACCTGTGTAATGATCATGTGTCTTTTAATTAGTAATATATATATATATATATTTTTTTTTTACCCCTTTTTCATGGTATCCAATTGGTAGTTACAGTCTTGTTCCATCACCGCAACTCCCGTACGGACTCGGGAGAGGCGAAGGTTGAGAGCCGTGAGTCCTCCTAAACACGACCCAGCCAAGCCGCACTGCTTCTTGACACAATGCCCACTTAACCCGGAAGCCAGCCGCACCAATGTGTCGGAGGAAACACCGTACACCTGGCGACCGTGATATGACACACTTGTCAGATGGATGGGTTATCTTGGCAAAGGATAAATGCTCTAACAGGGATGCAAATAAATTTATGCACACAAATTGCGAAATACGCTTTTTGTCCGTATGGAAATTTCAGGACTCTATTACTTCGCTCATGAAACATGAGACCAACACTTTACATGTTGTGTTTATATTTTTGTTCAGTGTGTTTTTTTCCCTATGTATTCCGTAAATTACAGCGCATTACCAGTGCAAGATCGGGAGTGCTACACATTAAGCTGTGTCGCTATTCACAATTTCCCCACCATGGGGAAAAACTCATGGGAGTCCTCGTAGGATGCCAGCAAAAATGTTGTTTGAGTGCATTTCACACTACTTTTGGATTATAATCGTAAGACTTGTTTGAATGTCCTGCTTAATTTTGTGTCATCATCGCAACTGCTTTATACTTAAAAAACACTTCAACCAGTAAAATGCTCTTTGGCTAGCTTTGCTACGAGCCTGTCAATGAGCGTTAGCATTCAAGCTAACAAGTGCTGCATCCAAAAATAGGTATTTTGCAACTATCACAACCAAATATTATCGTAGCGACTGTTCAAGCAATAATCAAAACAACAATTGTAAGCCTATGAAAACCCCAAAAAGTGTTGGTGTAGAAGTAATAACCTGGTAAATCTAGGCTGCCGAATGGGCACAGATGGCAAACGTCAGTTGTTTTCCCCCACGTACTTGTTTATGACGTGACTCGGCGTCATCAGGTTGCCACAGGCTGCATGAGGTGTTTTGGTTTCACTCTGGGTTGAGTAGACAAACAGTCTCTCCTATTTCAGCGGCTGATAATAAAGGGGGGCGATCCAGGCTTGGTACATCCATATTTGGACTTTAAAACTAATCTAACATCTCTGGAGAGACCTGAAAATAGCTGTGGAGCAACGCTCCCCATCCAATCTGACAGAGCTTGAGAGGATCTGCAGAGAAGAATGGAAGAAACTCCCCAAATACAGGTGTGCCAAACTTGTAGTGTCATACCCAAGAAGACTCGAGGCTGTAATCACTGCCAAAGGTGATTCAACAAAGTACTGAGTAAAGGGTCTGAATACTTATGTAAATGGCATATTTCAGTTATTTAATTTGCTAAAAACTGTTTTTGCTAAAAGTTTTCTAAATGATTAGAAACAAAAGTAAGTACACATTTCATGTAGTTCCACATGTGAACTTAAAGGAATAAAATACATTATAAACTTGGGGTTCGAGCCCTGAATGCTGATTGGCTGACAAAACATTTATTTTTACTGCTGTCTGGGGTTTATAGTATATATGGTCAATATACCAATATACTAAGGGCTATATCTAGGCGCTCCGCGTTACGTCATGCGTAAGAACAGCCCTTAACCGTGGTATACTGGCCATATACCACACCCCCTCTTGCGTTATTGCTTAACTAGGGTTGAATATTTTCCCAGAGAATAAATAAATGTTCTCCTGGGTAACCCGGTATTTCCCGCCAAAACAAGAAGTGTCATTCAAAAGCACATAAATAGGCCTGTCTGGATTTGATGAGAGCTATACATTAAATACGAGCCCTACATTAGACATTTAATGAGCCCAAGCCCAAAAAATCCCAAATGATTGTGCCGTTATCCAATGCATATACTGTAGCCAATGATATAGCCTACTGCACATTATGCATGACAGAAAAACATAAAAGCCCATAGATGTAGATAGCTAGATGCTCTCTTTGGTAAATATTTTCTTAACTATTTATTGAACTGCATTGTTGATTAAGGGCTTGTAAGTAAGCATTTCACGCTAAAGTCTACACCGGTTGTATTCGGCGCATGTGACAATTAAAATGTGGTTTGATTTGAAACTAGCTCCAGTAGGCAATTTTTTTTGTGTGAACATAAATTTGTGGAGTGGTTGAAAAACTAGTTTTAATGACTCCAACCTAAGTGTATGTAAACTTCCGACTTCAACTGTACATCTTTCAAACCATGATAAAGCAGGGAAGAGAACATGTGATTCTGGTGCAGCACATGCTGCCTACAAAGTTACAAGTATAAGCTAGCAAATTTTATTTTTAAATATAACAGGGCCTATTTGTATAATTAGTAGGCTGACACATATACCTTTCATAAGAGAGAGAAAGAGGTAGGCTAATAACTTTCTTTCTCTCTATTGTTGTTTCATTCCTTCCTCGCTGTAAACAGTTAAATAAGTTGTGTTGTCCTCATCTTCATCATTCTAATGACATCCTTGAATAATATAGGACTAGAATTAGATGCAGAAGACTTTCACAACTCTTCACAAAGATCGAATGGTTATGGGTCTGAATAAATAACTGTTTTAGCCTACTGCAATCGCGCATTCGCTCTTCTTTCAAACTACCTGGGAGTTCTATTGGCTGCTGTATTTAACATTCAGAAAACAAGAGCTAGCGTCCCTTTTCGAATAGTCTATTTGTATAAGCAATGCAAAATTAAAAACACAGTCCAGCAAGCTATTCTAGTCTAGCTTTTCCTGCATGGGACTCCAACTTAACTTTATTTAAGGAGGCAGGTGAGTGCATATTGCGCAAGAGGCAGAGGCTATAAGTTAGAAGCTTATTATGCATAACCCATTATTAACGAGCTAAATATAAGGCTAATAATGCATTTAATGTATTACCTGAAAGAGGTAAGCTTGGACATCTACAATATATGACCAAAAGTATATGGACACCTGCTCGCAAATCAACATTTTATAGCCTTGCATACACATATTTAGCAGATTTTTTTTTGCGGGTGTAATGAAATGCTTGTGTTCCTAGCTCCAACTGTTTAGTATTCAGTATTTAGTATTCATTTAGTATTCAGATTGTCAGCGATGTATACGCCGAGGAACGGCGTATAGCTTCTCAAAACACTTCATGATGACGGAAGTGAGTGCTACGGGCGACAGTCATTTAGTTAAGTTCGTTTTGTGTTCTTGTGTACAGTAACAATAGCGGACATCTTGAAGCAAGTTAGGACAGCAGACTGGGATAGGGAGAGATTGAAAATGTCCGTAAACACTCCTGCCAGCTGATCAGAGCATGCTCTGAGGATGCGGCTAGGGATGCCGTCTGGGCCTTGTCGAACATCTCATTCCAAAATCATGGGCATTAATATGGAGTCGGTCCCCTCTTTATTGGTATAACAGCCTCCACTCTTCTAGGAAAGCTTTCCACTAGATGTTGGAACATGGCTGCGGGGACTTGCATCCATTCAGCCACAAGCGCATTACTGAGGTTGGGCGATTAGGCATGGCTCGCAGTTGGCATTCCAATTCATCGCAAAGGTGTTTGATGGGGTTGAGGTCAGGGCTCTGTGCAGGCCAGTCAAGTTCTTCCACACCGATCTCAACAAACCATTTATGTATAGACCTCGCTCTGTGCATGGAGGCATAGTCATGCTGAAACAAGGGCCTTCCCCAAACTGTTGCCCCAAAGTTGGAAGCATAGAATCGTAGCGTTAAGATTTCCCTTCACTTGAATTAAAGGGCTTAGTCAGAACCATGAAAAACAACCCTACTATTCCTCCTCCACAAAACTTTACAGTTGGCACTATGCATTTGGGCAGGTAGCTTTCTCCTGGCATCCGCCAAACCCAGATTTGTCCATCGGACTGCCAGGTGGTGAAGTGTGATTCATCACTACAGAGAACGTGTTTCCACTGCTCCAGAGTCCATTGGAGGCGAGCTTTACACCACTCCAGCCGACGCTTGGCATTGTGCATGGTGATCTTAGGCTTGTGTGTGGCTGCTCGGCCATGGAAACCCATTTCATGAAGCTCCCGACGAACAGTTATTGTGCTAACGTTGCTTCCAGAGGCAGTCTGGAATCCGGTAGAGAGTGTAGCAAACGAGGACAGACAATTTTTACAAGCTACACACTCCAGTACTCTGTGGTCCCGTTCTATGAGCTTGTGTGGCCTACCACATCGCGGCAGAGCCGTTGTTGCTCCTATACATTTCCACTTCACAATAACAGCACTAACAGTTGACCGGGTCAGCTCGAGCAGGGAAGAGATTTGATGAACTGACTTGTTGGAAAGGCGGCCTCCTATGACAGTGCCACGTTGAAAGTTGCTGAGCTCTTCAATAAGGCCATTCTACTGGCAATGTTTGTCTATGGAGATTGCATGGCTGTGTGCTCGATTGTATACACCTGTCAACAACAGGTATAGCTGAAATAGCCACATCAACTAATTTGAAGGGGTGTCCACATACTTTTGTATATACAATGCCTTCGGAAAGTATTCAGCCCCCTTGACTTTTTCCATGTTCTTCGGTTACACCCTTATTCTAAAATTTATTAAGTTATTTTTTTCTCATCAATCTACACATAATACCCCATAATGACAAAGCAAAAACAGGTTTTTAGAAATGTTTGTAAATTTATTAAAACTAAAAAACTTCAATATTACAATTACATAAGTATTCAGACCCTTTACTCAGTACTTTGTTGAAGCACCTTGGCAGCGATTACAGCCTTGAGTCTTCTTGGGTATGACGCTACAAGCTTGGCACACCAGTACTTGGTGAGTTTCTTCCATTCTTCTCTGCAGATCCTCTATAGCTCTGTCAGGTTGGATGGGAAGCGTTGCTGCACAGCTATTTCCAGGTCTCTCCAGAGACGTTCGATCGTGTTCAAGTCCGGGCTCTGGCTGGGCCACTCAAGGACATTCAGAGACTTGTCCGAAGCCACTCCTGCATTGTCTTGGCTGGGTGCTTAGGGTTGTTATTCTGTTGGAAGGTGAACCTTCACCCCAGCCTGAGGTCCTGAGCGCTCTGGAGCAGGTTTTCATCAAGGATCTCTCTGTACTTTGCTCCGTTCATCTTTGCCTCAATGCTGAGTAGTCTCCAAGTCCCTGCTGGTGAAAAACATCCCCATAGCATGATGCTGCCACCACCTTGCTTTACCGAAGGGATGGTGCCAGGTTTCCTCCAGATATGACGCTTGGTATTCAGGCCAAAGAGTTGGTTTCATCAGACCAGACAATCCTGTTTCTCATGGTCTGAGAGTCTTTAGGTGCCTTTTGGCAAACTCCACGCAGGCTGGCATGTGCCTTTTACTGAGAAGTGGCTTCCGTCTGGCGACTCTACCATAAAGGCCTGATTGTTGGAGTGCTGCAGAGATTGTTGTCCTTCTGGAAGGTTCTACCATCTCCACAGAGGAACTCTAGAGCTCTGTCAGAGTGACCATCAGGTTCTTGGTCACCTCCCTGACCAAGGCCCTTCTCCCCCGATTGCTCAGTTTGGCCGGGTAGCCAGCTCAAGGAAGAGTCTTGGTGGTTCCAAACTTCTTCAATTTAACAATGATGGCGGCCACTGTGTTCTTGGGGACCTTCAAAGCTGCATAAATGTTTTGTTACCCTTCCCCAGATCTGTGCCTTGACACAATCCTGTCTCGGAGCTCTATGGACAATTCCTTCGACCTCATGGCTTGGTTTTTGCTCTGACATGCACTGTCAACTGTGGGATGTTATGTAAACAGGTGTGTGCCTTTCCAAATCATGTCCAATCAATTGAAATTTACCACAAGTGGACTCCAATCAAGTTGTAGAAACATCTTAAGGGTGATCAATGGAAACAGGATGCACCTGAACTCAATTTCACGTCTCATAGCAAAGGGTCTGAATAGTTATGTAAACAAGGTATCTGTTTTTATGTTTTAATAAATGCAAACATTTCTAAAAACCTATGTTCGCTTCGTCATTATGGGGTAGTGTGAAGATTGATTAAATAAAAACAAATCCTATGCAATTTTAGAACAAGGTTGTAACGTAACAAAATGTGGAAAAAGTCAAGGGGTCTGAATACTTTCCGAAGGCACTGAACGAATTTACTAAGTGGTTGTAAAGTCATAAAAACTAACAGGAGAGGGGGGGGGGTTGTTCACATCTCTGCTAGTCAATTCACTGAAAGGGCTAGCGTCATGACACTAGGGATGTACGATATATCGGTGAACATATCAGAATAAGACGATATTTGCTAAAAATGCCAACATCGGTATCGGCCCGATGTGTAGTTTAACGCGATATGCAAAACCGATGTCAAAACTGACGTGCATACCTATATAACGTAGGTAAATTATGTAATGACGCCACGTAAAATGTTGCGCTACATGTGCAACACAGCATTCCTAACCTAGCCCACAATGTCTGCTGTGTGGATCCAGCAGTCAACAAGTCGAGCAGTCATTTGAAAGAGTAAGAACATTTCAGCGAGACAACTCAAAGGCGAAATCCATTAACGTCAAGATAATGGAATTCAGTACCATACTCTGTCGTGGGTGATGTTGGCTTTCGCCAACTGGTCGAGCACCAGTACAGATGTTGCCCTACTGGAGTTACACAGTAATAGCGGCACTGTTATTAGCTTCACGACATACTATGGAACGCTGTTTGGGTCTTTGCGTGTCAAAAAAGATACACGTGAAATAACACAGTTCTATTATAGAATGTTGTGTGTTCTGAATTTTCACGCGCACGTGCTAGCCTAGCGCCACCACTACAATCAGTAGCACTGTCAAAGCTGTACAAAAAAGTCTGCAAACAGGCAAGCATCGGCCAGGAACAATGTGTTTACAATACCGCGTTGGTAATAAAGCATTATTTGTTAGACCGCAACTTCTGGGGTAACTAGCTTGAGCTTGGTACCTAGCTAGCACCAATATAACCAGCCTGAAAACAATGACCTGTAGAAACTGCAGTCATTTTCATTATTCTTAGCAATGATTTAAGAATCCTTGTGAGTAAGTATTAGCTAGGTAGCCACTTGTTGTTCGCCTATTGAAATTGAACTTCAGTTCATGAAAATAAATAGCTAGCCAGCTACTTAACCCTGTTGCCAAAAGCTAACGTTATAAGCAGCCAGCTAGCTTCATCTGGCTAGTGATGCTCGACCCGACCAGGTGATATGTTTGATAAGCTAGCCATAATAAGGATTGGTCACAATAGTGGAATTTGCAGTTTGCAATAAAAGTAACTCTTTGAAAGTGATGCAGAAGGTTACAATTGGTGGAATCATGCCATATTTAGACTAGATAATGTTAAACAAGATTGGAATATGAAGCAATGAAATGGGGTATCAGTCAACTTGGTGACACCCACAGAAAACAACTGAAGAGTTTATGCAAATATTAGCATTGTAGCTCTTATCGCAGGACTGTGACTGTGTGAAATCACCTCCCCTGTCAGCCTATTGTGTGTAGTGACATTCATATTGCACTGTACAGCTTTACCTAAGGATTGGGGATCAATGAAATGGTATATCAGTCTACTCAATACCCAATATATTTTTTCCCAATGTCCTCGTCAGTTATCAGACTCCAAAACATCCACGCAGTATTGTTTTTCCTCAGGAAGTGTTTGACAATAAATTTGGCTCAATTCACAGTTGTTTCAGAGTCCCGCAATAAGAGCTACGACGCTAATGTTCTCTGGGTTCTCTGGGTGTCACTGAGTAGACTGATACCCCATGTCATTGATCCACAATTCATAGGTAAGGCTGTACAGTGAAATAAGTATGTCCCCAACGCAATTCTAAAGTATAATACATCCAGTGTGATTTCAACAGATTTGTCAAATTAACAAATTATTGTCTTTTGTTGATTTTATATAACAACATCCCAACCGTGCTTATGCAATTATGGCATAATTCTACTATTTGTATTAATTTGCGTCACTGTCAATTACATACTTTTATTTTGAAGGCTAACCGCAAAGTCCACTATTGTGGCTAATCTTTATTGTGGCTAGCTTCACATAGATGGGTCCGACCACCATTAATCAAATAAGAACGGTCTTGTAAATTAGGGTTATTTTAGATGATGCTAGCTAACTAACTAACTAGAACTACTAAAACAGATGTTGTTTTGCTATGTTTTTGGGGAAGAACATTGTTTGCATCCATGAGCTAGCTAGCTTTAATTTTTTATGACCAGGACTGTAGGTGCACGAGACAACTTTACCAGTATCATAGCATACGTATCGATGAATCATTGTGACATATGAAATACGAGTGATAGTGTAATCAATGTGTAATAACTACATAAAAAATGTATACTCGTTCAATTATTATGTGACGTGCAGTCATATTCAGGTCCTGATTGGTCAACAAGCTTATTTGACACGTCAAATAGTGTTATTTGTCACGTCAAATAGTGTTATTTGACAGCATAAAGAGCCAAACGGCGTTCCATAGTATGAGAAATCTTGGTTGAGAATGAAACTGAACAAATGAACAATGAAACCGCACAGCAAGTAAGTGAAAGAAATAGGTTTTGATGATGTTTCACTGATAATGGGGACATATGTAAATGCCAACAAAATAACTTTTTGGTCAGTGTGGTGTGTGTAACCTTTATTTAACTAGGCAAGTCAGTTAAGAACAAATTCTTATTTACAACGACGCCTACCCCAGCCAAACCCGAACGACGCTGGGCCAATTGTGCACCGCCTTATGGGACTCCCAATCACGGCCGGATGTCATACAACCTGGATTCGAACCAGGGACTGTAGTGGCGCCTCTTGCACTGAGATGCAGGGCCTTAGACCGCTGTGTCCATGTGTGTGTGTGTGTGTTAACTATTTAACTGTACCAGAATGCTTAAAAGGCCGCTAACATTTTAAATATTGGTATCGTATTTTTTTTGGCAAGTAAAATATGGATATCGGTATTAGACAAAAATGTCATATCGGTAGATGACTACTTGTATCCATAGTGTAGCGAATTCAGGGGGAGCTCTGAGCTGGACCCAAACCTGGGCCCAGCCACAGTCAAGACAACACATTATAACCGTTACGCCAAGATGTCCGAACTTCTTGATGAGGACGCTAGGTTTTGGGTTAAGGTTTCTACAATAGCTTTCTCTGTGGATTTGAGAGTGGTTACATTTCTCCAGCTCCCATCCCTCAGATGTTAACCAAACCAATTCTCAGGGATACCATTTTGTTGCTGTTTAAATCCTTGGTTGCCCCTTTAAAAAAGCCACACAATCAATCAACCAACCAATCTGCAACTCCTCAACTCTTTGTCAAGAGACTGGCATACATAGCATTTATATTAGCCCTCTGATTACATTTACGAGCAAGACCTGCAGCTCTGTTCTTGGCCAGCTGCAACTTAACTAGGTATTTCTTTGCCGTACTTGACCACATGGCTGGACAATAATCAAGCTAAGACAAAACTTTGAACTAAGCCCATGAGGCATGTGTTATATTCTTCAAGAATCAATGGCTATATATAAATAATTATCAAGTCCAAATATGGATGTAACAACTGCAGATTTACCCTTTAACACCACATGTCAGTTCAACAACTGCAGATTTACCCTTTAACACCACACGTCAGTTCAATAACTGCAGAGTTTGTGCCTCTGTTTTTAAGACAGTACTTACTAGTGTTAATCTGGGCCGATTTTCCCAAACGTATTTTAAGGCTAAATTCATCGTTAGAACCATAGGATGCCTTAAGACCACTTTGGGAAACCGGGCCCAGATATCCAGTTTCCTCTTCCTCCTCCTTTTTCGATGTGACAGTCATCTCCCTCTTCTCTTCTTTCACTCCGACAACTCCATCCTCCTCTTGCTCCTCTTCTTTCACCGTAACTTCCTCCTCCACTTTCACTCTGAACGCGTCTCCCTCTTCTTTTACTGTAACTTCTCTCTCTTCTTCTTTCACTCTAACAGCCTCACCCTCCACTTGTTGTTGTATTGTAACAGCCTCCACGTCCTCCTTCTCCGTCCAGCAGACCTCTTCTTTAATAGTTGGAGAGTAGCTTAGTGAGGTCATGGTCGGCGATGTTAGCTTGCTAGCTAGGATAGTGCTAATTTAACCAGCCAGCTAGTTTACCAATAACAACACAGTAAATATGACATTAAATGGGATAACTAACTAGATAACAGAAATGGGTTTAAAACACAGTGGCTAATATACACGAAAGCGTCTAACGAGCTGTATCGGTTTGGCTAGCAAGCTACCGAGGTGGCTGTCTAACTGTTGCTGTGGGTAAGAAGCGTCCCGTCCACTAGATTATACGTCACATTGGCAGCATTGCCTTAAAGTCCCACATCGCCATCTGCTCACTGGAGTTTGTAACGCAGTTTAGTCAAATTCATATTTTATTTTCAGACAAAAAAGTTAAAGGGTATGAGGAAGCATGAGTTTTTACTCACCAATGTAACAAGACAGTGTGGTAAAATGTTTTGTTGTAATCACGATCTGGCTACCTATAAGAACAAACAAATCAAATAAATGTGTATTTGTCACATACACATATTTAAATCAAATCAAATTATATTGGTCCCATACACGTGTTTAGCGGGTGTAGATTAATGCTTGTGCTTCTAGCTCCAACAGTGCAGTAATATCTAACAAGTAATATCTAACAGATTCACAACATATACCCAAACTACAAAATAAATCTAAGTAAGGAATGGATTAAGAATATATATACATATATGTCAGAGCTGCATTGGACTAAGATACAGTGGCATAGTATAGAGTACGATATATACATATGAGATGGGTGATGCAATATTTACACACAATTAAAGTGACTAAGATACCGTAGAATAGTATATAGTACAGTTTATACACATGAGATGAGTAATGCAAGATACGGAGACATTATTAAAGTGACTAGTGTTTCATTTCCTTAAAGTGGCCAGTGATTCCTAATCTATGTCTATAGGCAGCAGCCTCTGATGTGCTGGACATGGCTGTTTAACAGTCAGTGGTGTAGTATAGAATACAATACAGTATATACATATGAAAGGGTGATGCAATATGTAAACACAATTTAAAAGTGACTAAGATACCGTGGAATAGTGTGGAGTGCAGTTTATACATATAAGATGAGTAATGCTACATACGGAACATTATTACAGTGGCTAGTGATCCATTATTAAAAGTGGCCAGTAATTCCTAATCTATGTCTATAAGGCAGCCGCCCCTGATGTGCTAGTGATGGCTGTTTAGCAGTCTGATGGCTATAGCTATAGTCAATGAACTATAGTCAATGAACAGCATTCTTACATGCCTCTTTGCATCATCTGTGGACCTATTGGGGGCGGTAAGCAAATTGAATTAGGTCAAGGGAGGCAGGTAAGGTGGAGGTGATATGATCCTTGACTAGTCTCTCAAAGCACTTCATAATGACAGAGGTGAGTGCTACAGGGCGATAGTCTTAGGTATAGGGCCAATGGTGGCCATCTTGAAGCATGTGGGGACAACATACTGGGATAGGGAGAGATTGAATGTATCTGTGAACACACCAGCCAGCTGATCTGCGCATGCTCTGAGGACACGGCTAAGTATACCATCTGGGCCGGCAGCCTTGCGAGGGTTAACATGCTTAAATGTATTACTCACATCGGCCACGGAGAAGGAGAGCCCACAGTCCTTGGTAGCGGGCCGCATTCGGTGGTACTGTATTATCCTCAAAGCGAGCGAAGAAGGTGTTCAGCCTGTCTGGAAGCAAGACGTTGGTGTCCACGATGTGGCTGGTTTTCCTTTTGTAATCTGTGATTGTCTGTAGACCCTGCCACATACGTCCCGTGTCTAAGCCGTTGAACTTTGTCCCTATACCGATGTTTAGCCTGCTTGATTGCTTTGCGGAGGGAATAACTACACTGTTTGTATTCTTCCATATTCCCAGTCTTCTTGCCCTGGTTAAATGCGGTGGTTCGCGCTTTCAGTTTTGCGCGAATGCTGCCATCTATCCACGGTTTCTGGATGAGGTAGGTTTCAATAGTCATAGACCGCTATGGCTATTATTTATGAAAATTCTCGCTGGAGATAGTACGGTCGGCATTTAATTATGAGATATTCTAGGTCGGGTGAACAGAAGGACTTGAGTTTCTGTATGTTATCACAGTTACACCATATGTCGTTAATCATAAAACATATACCTCCACCCTTCTGCCTCCTGGAGAGATGTTTGTTCCTGTCGGTGGACTGTACTGAGAACCGAACTGGCTTTACAGAGTCAGACAGTATATCGAGAGAGAGCCATGTTTCCGTGAAGCAGAGTACATTCCAATCCCTGGTGTCCCTCTGAAAAGCAACTCTTGCCTTGAGCTCATCAATTTTATTATCCAGAGATTGGACATTAGCGAGTAAAATACTCGGGAGCGGTGGGTGTTGTGCACGGACCGGTGGGTGTTGTGAGTCGGACCAGAAGACCACCTCGAGTACCTCTCCTTCGCTGGCGTTGTTTTGGGTCAGCCTCTGGAATAAGTTTGATTGCTCTCGGGAGAGCAAACAAAGGATCCGCTCCAGGGAAGTCATAATCCTGGTTTTAATGCTGGAAGTTCTGGTGAGTTACCACCGCTATAATATCCAATAGTTCTTCCCAGCTGTATGTAATGACACAAAACAATTGCTGAGCTAATAATGTAAAAAATAGTACATGAATAAACAAAATACTGCAGAGTTGCTTAAGAGCTAGTAGCGATGCTGCCATCTCCGTCGGCGGCAGCAGATGTTATTGCGGGTGTAGCGAAATGCTTGTGTTCCGAGCTTCAACAGTGCAGTAGTATCTAAATATTCACAACAATACACACAGATCTCAAAGTAAAATAATGGAATTGTAAATGTTAGGACGATCAATGTCGAAGTGGCATTGACTAGAATACAGTACATCCAGTGCATTCGGAAAGTATTCAGACCTATTCAATTTTTCCACATTCTAAAATAGATTAAATCGTTTTTTCATCAATCTACACACAATACCCCATAATGACAAAGCAAAAATAGGTTTTTAGACATTTTTGCTAATATATTGCATTGTATTACTGTACATTCAGACTTGTCCCGAAGCTAGTCCCATGTTGCCTTGGCTGTGTACTTAGGGTTGTTGTCCTGTTGGAAGGTGAACCTTCACCCCAGTCTGAGGTCCTGAGCGCTCTGGAACAGGTTTTCATAAAGGATCTCTCTGTACTTTGCTCCATTCAGCTTTCCCTCGACCCTGACTAGTCTCCCAGTCCCTGCCGCTGAAAAACATCCCCACTGTAACGCTTCTCGTGGGCTGAAGGAGGGGGTGTGGAGGCGCACTGGAGGTCTGGAGCGCCAAGCTGGCACAAGACGTGCAGGGCTGGGGAGGCGCACAGGAGGCCTGGTGCGTGGGGCTGGCACAGTCTTCACCAGACGGCTAGCACGCACCTCAGGACGAGTATGGAGAGCTGACTCAGGTGACATCAAATCGAGGACACGCTCCGTCGGGCGGATGTCGTGCCTCATGCACCAACACAGCAACTCTCTCATTACTCTCTCCTCCAATCTCCCCATCAACTCCTTCATTGTCTCTGCTTCGCTCCCTTCGCTCACCTCCAATTTCACCCCGACTGGCTCTGGTTCCATCCTCGGCTCCCTACGGTAAGCACAGGTAGTTGGCTCAGGTCTGAATCCTGACTCTGCCACACTCCCTGTATGCCCCCCCAAAAACATTTTTTGGGGCTGCCTCTCGTGTCTGCTTCGTTGCCGTGACTCCTGGTAGCGAAGTTGTTCCTCCCTCGCTACTTCAGCCTGTTTCCATGGCAGGGTCTTGTCCCCTGCCATCACCTCCTCCCATGTCCACGATGTCCTCCATTCTCTCTTCTCCCGGGCCCAGGATCCCTGCTCCTCCTGGCCACGCTGCTTGGTCCTTTGGTGGTGGGTAGTTCTGTAACGCTTCTCGTGGGCTGAAGGAAGAGTGGACCAAGGTGCAGCGTTTAAAGTGTTCATGATTTAATCCAAAAAAACTAATCGAACAAAAACAACAAACAAGAGAACGAAAGCGAAACAGTTTTGTCTGGTGCAGACACAAAAACAGAAACCAACTACCCACAAACCACAGGTGGGAAAAGCGTACCTAAGTATGGTTCTCAATCAGAGACAACGATAGACAGCTGCCTCTGATTGAGAACCACACCCGGCCAAACACATAGAAATAGAAAACATAGAACAAAAACATAGAATGCCCACCCCAACTCACGCCCTGACCAAACCAAAATAGAGACATAAAAAGGATCTCTAAGGTCAGGGTGTGACACCCACAACATAATGCTGCCATGCTTCACCGAAGGGATGGTGCCAGGTTTCCTCCATGCTTGACATTCAGGCAAAAGAGTTCAATCTTGGTATCATCAGACCAGAGAATCTTGTTTCTGATGGCCTGAGAGGCCTTTAGGTGCCTTTTGGTAAAGAGGACTGTCATGTGCCTTTTACTGAGGAGTGGCTTCCGCCTGGCCACTCTACCATAAAGGCCTGATTGGTGGATTGCTGCAGAGATGGTTGTCCTTCTGGAAGGTTCTCCCTTCTCCACAGAGGAACTCTGGAGCTCTGTCAGAGTGACAATCGGGTTCTTGGTCACCTCCCTGACCAAGGCTCTTCTCCCACGACTGGTCAGTTTGACCGGGCAGACAGCTCTAGGAAGAGTCTTGGTGGTTCAAACTTCTTCCATTTAAAATGATGGACGCCACTGTGATCTTGGGGATCTTGGGAATTTTTTTGGTACCCTTCCCCAGATCTGTGACTCGACACAATCCTGTCTCTGAGCTCTAAATCAAATCTAATTTTATTTGTCACATGCGCCGAAAACAACTGTAGACCTCACAGTTAAAATTGCTTATTTACAAGTCCTTAACCAACAATGCAGTTTGCAGAAAAATAAGTGTTAGGAAAGTATTTACTAAATAAACTCAAGTAAATATAAAATTAAAAAAATAACAAACTATAAAAATAACAAATAATTTAAAAATAATAGTAAAGAGGCTACAGTATATACAGGGGGTGCCGGTACAGAGTCAATGTGCGGGGGTACAGGTTAGTCGATGTAATTTGTACATGCACACTACCGTTCAAAAGTTTGGGGCCACTTAGAAATTTCACAGGAGTGATGGTTGCTGATAATGGGCTTCTGTACGCCTATGTAGATATTCCATTTTAAAAATCAGCCGTTTCCAGCTACAATAGTCATTTACAGCATTAACAATGTCTACACTGTATTATAGATCAATTTTATGATATTTTAATGGACAAAACATGTGCTTTTCTTTAAAAAAAAGGACATTTCTAAGTGACCCCAAACTTTTTAATGCTAGTGTAGGTAGGGGTAAGGTGACTATGCATAGATAATAAACAGCGAGTAGCAGCAATGTAAAAGCAAACGGGGGGGGGGGGGGGGGGGGTCAATGCAAATCGTCCGGGTGGTAATTTTATTAATTGTTCAGCAGTCTTAAGGCTTGGGGGTAGAAGCTGTTAAGGAGCCTTTTGGACCTAGACATGGCACTCCGTTACCGCTTGCCGTGCGGTAAAAGAGAGAACAGTTTATGACTTGGGTGACTGGAGTCTCAATTTTTTTGGGCTTTCCTCTGACACCGCCTAGTACAGACAGTTGAAGTGGGAAGTTTACATACACCTTAGCCAAATACATTTAAACTCAGTTTTCACAATTCTTGACATTTAATCCTAGTAAAAATTCCCTGTCTTAGGTCAGTTAGAATCACCACTTTATTTTAAGAATGTGAAATGTCAGAATAATAGTAGATCACTATGATTTATTTCAGCTTTTATTTCTTTCATCACATTCCCAGTGGGTCAGAAGTTTACATACCGTACACTCAATTCGGATTTGGTAGCATTGCCTTTGAGTTGTTTAACTTGGTTCAAACATTTTGGGTAGCCTTCCACAAGCTTCCCACAATAAGTTGAGTGAATTTTGGCCCATTCCCCCTGACAGAGCTGGTGAAACTGAGTCAGGTTTGTAGGCCTCCTTGCTCACACACACTTTTTCAGTTCTGCCCACAAATGTTCTATGAGATTGAGGTCAGGGCTTTGTGATGGCCACTACAATACCTTCACTTTGTTGTCCTTAAGCCATTTTGCCACAACTTTGGAAGTATGCTTGGGGTCATTGTCCATTTGGAAGACCCATTTGCGACCAAGATTTAACTTCCTGACTGATGTCTTGAGATGTTGCTTCAATATATCCACATAACCAAAGCACCACCACAACATTATGCTGCCACCCGCATGCTTCACGGTTAGGATGGTGTTCTTCGGCTTGCAAGCCTCCCCCTTTTTCTTCCAAACATAATGATGGTCATTATGGCCAAACAGTTCTATTTTTGTTTCATCAGACCAGAGGACATTTTTCCAAAAAGTATGATCTTTGTCCCCAGTTGCAGTTGCAAACCGTAGTCTGGTTTTTTTATGGCGGGTTTGGAGCAGTGGCTTCTTCCTTGCTGAGCGGCCTTTCAGGTTATGTCGATATAGGACTCGTTTTACTGTGGATATAGATACTTTTGTACCTGTTTCCTTCAGCATCTTCACAATATCCTTTGCTGTTCTTCTGGGATTGATTTGCACTTTTCGCACCAAAGTACGTTCATCTCTAGGAGACAGAACGCATCTCCTTCCTGAGCAGTATGAAGGCTGCTTGGTCCCATGGTGTTTATACTTGCATACTATTGTTTGTACAGATGAACGTGGTACCTTCAGGCGTTTGGAAATTGCTCCCAAGGTTGAACCAGACTTGTGGAGGTCTCCAATTGTTTTTCTGAGGTCTTGGCTGATTTCTTTTGATTTTCCCATGATGTCAAGCAAAGAGGCACTGAGTTTGAAGGTAGGCCTTGAAATACATCCACAGGTACACCTCCAATTGACTCAAATTACGTCAATTAGCCTATCAGAAGCTTCTAAAGCCATGACATCATTTTCTGGAATTTTCCAAGCTGTTTAAAAGCACAGTCAACTTAGTGTATGTAAACTTCTGACCCACTGGAATTGTGATATAGTGAATTATAAGTTAAATAATCTGTCTGTAAACAATTGTTGTAAAAATGACTTGTGTCAAGCGCAAAGTAGATGTCCTAACCGACTTGCCAGAACTATAAATTGTTTTCAAGACATTTGTGGAGTGGTTGAAAAACGAGTTTTAATGACTCCAACCTACGTGTATATAAACTTCCGACTTCAACTGAAAGTCCTGGATCGCAGGAATTTTGGCCCCAGTGATGTACTGGGCTGTATGCACTTCCCTCTGTAGCGCCTTACGGTCGGATGCCAAACAGTTGCGATACCAGAGACCTGGCAGTGGGGTGCCAGGACAACAACCTCTTCCTCAACGTGAGCAAGACAAATGAAATGATCGTAGACTACTGGAAAAGGAGGGCCGAACACGCTCCCATTCACATCGACGGGGGTTGTAGTGGAGCGGGTTGAAAGTTTCAAGTTCCTTGGTGTCCACATCACCAACAAACTATCATGGTCCAAACACACCAAGAACACCAAGAAAGTCATGAAGACAGCACGACAACACCTTTTCCCCCCCAGGAGAATGAAAAGATTTGGCATGGGTTCCCAGATACTCAAAAAGTTCAACAGCTTCACCATCCTGAACGGTTGCATCACTGCCTGGTATGGCAACTGCTCGGCATCCAACCGTAAGGCTCTACAGAGGGTAGGGCGTACAGCCCAGTACATCACTGGGGCCAAGCTTCCTGCTGCTACTCGCTGTTAATTATCTATGCATAGTCACCTTATCCCTACCTACATGTACAAATTACCTCGACTAACCTGTATCCCCGCACATTGATTCAGTACCGATACCCCCTGTATATAGCCTCATTATTATTATTTTATTGTTTAATTTTAGTTTTTTTTGTTTATTGTGTCAATATTTTCTTACCTCTATTTTCTTAAAACTCGCATTGTTGGTTAATTGCTTGTCAGTAAGCATTTCACGGCAAGGTCTACACCTGTTGTATTCAGCGCATATGACAAATACAATTTGATTTGATTTGAGCTTGGTAGCCACACCTCATGCCCTTCACGGACTGTGTTGCCAAAGATTTGTATAACTAACCCAAGATAGACCAGAGCCTATCGTTTCCATTGGGAGCAAATCAAATTAATCATAGTGGGCACAACAAGCAAGGAGGTGGGCAAAGCCAAGCATGAGCTAGCGAGATCCTATTGGCACGTTGTAGTATTTGTTTGCATATTTCCGTTAGGAAACACCTACTCTGTGAAGTGCACGTGTGCAATAACTCAATTCGCCCTTGCAGTCCTTGTCACACCCTGATCTGTTTCACCTGTCCTTGTGCTTGTCTCCACCCCCCTCCAGGTGTCGCCCATCTTCCCCATTATCCCCTGTGTATTTATACCTGTGTTATCTGTCTGTCTGGGCCAGTTCATCTTGTTTGTCAAGTCAGACAGCATTTTTTGTCTCAGCTCCTGCTTTTCCCAGTCTCTCTTTTCTTGCCCTCCTGGTTTTGACCCTTGCTTGTCCTGACTCTGAGCCCGCCTGCCTGACAACTCTGCCTACCCTGAGCCTGCCTGTCGTCCTGTAACTTTGCCCCACCTCTGGATTACTGACCTCTGCCTGCCCTTGACCTGTCTTTTGCCTGCCCCTGTTGGATTATTAAACTGTTGTTAATTCGACATTGTCTGCATCTGGGTCTTATCTTCAAACCTGATACTCCTTCAAAACAAAGCACTTTTTAGAAACGTAGGCAAACGATACAGTCTACAAAACGTAGTCCACTCTGTTTGTTATAGATTTTAGTTTTGGAAACAGAAAACTGTACTGAGATCAAATGTTTCATTGAGGAGGAAATTAGTAAAACGTCGACCCAAATCCATTTCACTCCATTTTCTCCCACTGCCGGCCACTGGGCTTCCTCTCATCACCGTTTGGCTACCATATTTGGTAGCCAAACGGATGCTTCACATTTATACATCCGGTGAGATATCTGGCTAATTGTTCTATCTGTGGAGTGGCTGTGTTATTAGGTTGTGGGCCAAAGCCGAAAAGACTGAAGTTAATCAATCCCCGTCGAGGGAGGAGCTGTTTTTTTGTTGTATATGACAGTATTGGCACCTTCATTTCTTGCACATTTTCTCACAAAAATAATATTTCAACACTATGTCTGCTCAGGCAATTTGACTGATGGAAACTGTAGAACTGTCATGAACGCATGCTTCAGTATTCCCCCTTCTCTCTAGGACCATTTGTGTGCCCAGGCCCCATAGGCGTATCGAAAGGATCCCATCCTGCTCACCAATGTAGCTAACCAACGTAGAGAGAGACAAGTGCCTTAGCAGAATGCAATCTACAGTGCCATGTAAAAGTATTCATCCCCCTTGGCGTTTTTCCTATTTTGTTGCATTACAACCTGTAATTTAAATGGATTTTATTTGGATTTAATGTAATGGACATACACAAAATAGTTTAAATTGGTGAAGTGAAATGGAAAAAATAACTTTTTTCAAAAGATTCAAAAAAATAAAAACTGAAAAGTGGTGCGTGCGTATGTATTCACCCCCTTTGCAATGAAGCCCCTAAATAAGATCTGGTGCAACTAATTACCTTCAGAAGTCACATAATTAGTGTCACATGATCTGTCACATGATCTCAGTATATATACACCTGTTCTGAAAGGCCCCAGAGTCTGCAACACCACTAAGCAAGGGGCACCACCAAGCAAGCGGCACCGTGAAGACCAAGGAGCTCTCCAAACAGGTCAGGGACAAAGTTCTGGAGAAGTACAGATCAGGGTTGGGTTATACAAATATATACAAAACTTTGAACATCCCACGGAGCACCATTAAATCCATTATTTAAAAAATGGAAAGAATATGGCGCCACAATAAACCTGCCAAGAGAGGGCCACCCACCAAAACTCACAGACCAGGCAAGGGGGGCATTAATCAGAAAGGCAACAAAGAGACCAAAGCTCCACTGTGGAGATTGGAGTATCTGTCCATAGGACCACTTTAAGCTGTACACTCCACAGAGCTAGGTTTTACAGAAGAGTGGCCAGAAAAAAGCCATTGAACACGTTTGGTGCCAAAAGGCATGTGGGAGACTTCCCAAACATATGGAAGAAGGTACTCTGGTCAGATGAGATGAAAAAATGTACCTTTTTGGCCATCAAGGAAAATGCTATTTCTGGTGCAAACCCAACACCTCTCATCACCATCCCCACAGTGAAGCATGGTGGTGGCAGCATCATGCTGTGGGGATGTTTTTCTGGGAAACTGGTCAGAAATTAAGAAATGATGGATGGAGCTAAATACAGGGAAATTCTTGAGGGGAAACCTGTTTCAGTCTTCCAGAGATTTGAGACTGGGACGGAGGTTCCCCTTCCAGCAGGACAATGACCCTAAGCATACTGCTAAAGCAACACTCAAATGGTTTAAGGGGAAACATTTAAATGTCTTGGAATGGCCTAGTAAAAGCCCAGACCTCTATCCAATTGAGAATCTGTGGTATGACATGAAGATTGCTGTAAACCAGCGGAACCCATCCAACTTGAAGGAGCTTGAGCAGTTTTGCCTTGAAGAATGGGCAAAAATCCCAGTGGCTAGATGTGCCAAGCTTATAGAGACATACCCCAAGAGACTTGCAGCTATAATTGCTGCAAAAGGTGGCTCTACAAAGTATTGACTTTGGGGAGATGAATAGTTATGCACACTCAAGTTTTCAGTTTTTTTGTCTTATTTCTTGTTAGTTTCACAATAAAAAATATTTTGCATCTTCAAAGTGGTAGGCATGTTGTGTAAATCAAACGATACAAACCCCCCAAAAAATCAATTTTAATTCTAGGTTGTAAGGCAACAAAATAGGAAAAATGCCAAGGGGGTGAATACTTTCGCAAGCCACTGTAAAGCTTGTGTGGTACAGAGGCGTGAACTCTACCATCTATGGCAAAAGCCTGGACTCCTGACGGGGACAATATAATTTTCTCTGCTGTATGTTACAATAGTTAAATAATCCGTTTGTCACCTGTAGCCTAGTGGTTAGAGCGTCGGTCTTGTAACCGCAAGGTTGCAAGATTGAATCCCCGAGCTGACAAGGTAAAAATCTGTCGTTCTGCCCCTGAACAAGGCAGTTAACCTGTTTGGGCTGCAGGGGCAGTATTGAGTAGCCAGATAAAAGGTGCCCATTTCAAACGGCCTCGTACTCAATTCTTGCTCGTACAATATGCATATTATTATTACTATTGGATAGAAAACACTCTCTAGTTTCTAAAACTGTTTGAATTATATCTGTGAGTAAAACAGAACTCATTTGGCACAAACTTCCTGACCAGGAAGTGGAAAGTCTGAAAACTATGCTCTGTTCTAGGTCCTGCCTATAAATGGGCATGATACGTATTAGTATACATGCACGTCATACACCTTCCCCTAGATGTCAAGAGGCAGTGAGAGAAGAAATGGAGTGTTTATCTTGGTCTGAGGTGGAATAAATCCTCTTGGAATGACGTGTCACCCATTTCCTGTTTTCAGGAAGGCGCGAGAAGGAACCGGGGATTGCCTTCTGAAAAGCTGTCGTTATAGGCGACTACTATCTCCGGCTTTGATTTTATTTGATACATGTGACAATATCATCGTAAAGTATGTTTTTTCAATATAGTTTAATCAGATTATTGAAATTTTTGGGGGAGTTTTGCCGTGTTCCGTTCTCTTCCGTTTGTTGACATGGAGAGATTCGCGCCACTTGGCAAGTGTGCTTGCTAAATCGAGAGGGAAAAAGGCCGTTCTAAATCCAAACAACGATTGTTCTGGACAAAGGACCCCTTGTACAACATTCTGATGAAAGATCAGCAAAAGTAGGACCCATTTTATGATGCTATTTCATATATCTGTCGAACATGTTGTGCTAGTTGTTTGCGCCTAGCTTTTGGGTACTCTCTCGCTATACCTAAGCTGTATGTCGTAATGAAGTTATTTTTAGAATTCTAACACAGCGATTGCATTAAGAACTAGTGTATCTATCATTTCCTATACAACATGTATTTTTTAGTTATGTTTATGAATAGCTATTTGGTCAGAATATGTGTGTCAGAAAAAGTGTCTATATATAAAAAGTGTCTATATATAATAATATAATTTTTGACTAACCTTGATAAGCTTCATCAGATGACAGTCCTATAACATCAGGTTATACATACACTTCGAAAATGTGCATATTTAGAGCTGAAATCAGTGGTTATACATTGTGCTAATATAGCATATTTTTCCCACAACGTCCGGATATTTTTCTTCATCAGATGACAGTCTTATAACATGTTATACAATAAATCTATGTTGTGTTCGAAAAATGTGCATATTTCAGGTATAAATCATAGTTTTACATTGCAGCTACAATCACAAATATCACCAAAGCAGCTAGAATAAGTACAGAGAGCAACGTGAAATAACTAAATACTCATCATAAAACATTTATGAAAAATACATGGTGTACAGCAAATGAAAGACAAACATCTTGTGAATCCAGCCAATATTTCAGATTTTTTAAGTGTTTTACAGCGAAAACACAATATAGCATTATATTAGCTTACTACAATAGCCAACCACACAACCGCATTCATTCACCGCAAAGGTAGCGATAGCGAAAAAAACAGCAAAAGATATACATTTTTTCACTAACCTTGACAAACTTCATCAGATGACAGTCCTATAACATCATATTACACAATACATATATGTTTTGTTCGAAAATGTGCATATTTAGCGGTACAAATCGTGGTTTTACAATGTGAATACGTAGTCAAAATGCACAAAATTGTCCGGAGAAATCTTGGAGAGTCACCTAATCTAATCAAATAACTCATCATAAACTTTACTAAAAAATACATGTTGTACAGCAAATGAAAGATACACTAGTTCTTAATGCAACCGCTGTGTTAGATTTTAAAAAATAACTTTAGTACGACATACAGCTTACGTTATAGCGAGACAGCGCCCAAAATAAGGGCGGAAAATATGACTAAACATTTTCAACAGAAATACGAAATAACATCATAAATGGTTCCTACTTTTGATGAGCTTCCATCAGAATGCTGTACAAGTTGTCATTTGTCCAGAATAATCGTTGTTTGGTTGTAGAATGTCCTCTTCTCCTGTCGAATTAGCAACCAAAGCTAGCCATGTGGCGCAAACGTGCCCAACTTCACATAACGCAAAGAAAATAAAATGCCGAAAATCGCAATAAACGTTCAATAAACTGATACAACTCGGTTTAAAATAACTACTTTATGATGTTTTTGTCACATATATCAAATAAAATCAGAGCCAGAGATATCTAACGTCTATACCGAAAGCTTTTCAGAACGCAACCTGGGGTTCCTTCTCGCGTCTTCCAAGACAATGAAAATTCCAGACACGTCATTCCAAAAGCTCTTGTTCGGCCTCAGATCAAGCTAGACACCCCTTTCCACCTCTCACTGCCTGTTGACATCTAGTGGAAGGCGTATGCAGTGCATGTAGATCCATAGATTTCAGGCAAATTAATAGGAAGGCCCTGGAACAGAGCCTCGATTTCAGATTTTTCACTTCCTGACAGGAAGTTTGCTGCAAAATTAGTTCTGTTTTACTCACAGATATAATTCAAACGGTTTTAGAAACTAGAGAGTGTTTTCTATCCAATAGTAATAATAATATGCATATTGTACGAGCAAGAATTGAGTACGAGGCAGTTTAATTTGGGCACGATTTTTTACAAAGTGAAAATAGCGCCCCCCTATTGAGAAAAGATTTAAGGGCTATTTGATCAAGAAGAAGAGTGATGGAGTGCTGCATCAGATGACCTGGCCTCCACAATCACCCGACCTCAATCCAATTGAGATGTTTTGGGATGAGTTGGACCGCAGAGTGAAGGAAAAGTAGCCAACAAGTGCTCAGCATATGTGGGAACTCCTTCAAGACCGTTGGAAAGTCATTCCTCGTGAAGCTGGTTGAAAGAATGCCAAGTGTGTGCAAAGCTGTCATCAAGGCAACGGGTGGCTACTTTGAAGAACCTAAAATCTAAAATATATTTTGATTTGTTTAACACTTTTTTGGTTACTACATGATTCCGTATGTGTTATTTCATAGTTATAATGTCTTCACTATTATTCTACAATGTAGAGCATACTAAAAATAAAGAAAAACCCTTGAATGACTAGGTGTGTCTAAACTTTTGACTGGTACTGTAGATCATGAAGGAACGTCTAGGGCAAGATTTTTATTTATTTATTTCTCTTCACAATTATACGAGGGTCAGGGTTTTTCAATGTGTAATGTCTAATGAAGGCAATAGGGCGGTGGTCACTGATATCATCTGCAACAACACCACTAGCCAAATACTTATGGGCATGGTTTGTCAGGATAAAGTCAATCAATGAGGAGTTTGCTAGGTTTTTTACATTCATCCGAGTTGGTTTCGTTATCAACTGAGTTAAGTTGAAAGCAAGACAGATATTTTTAAACTGATCTGAGGCATGAGTAATCCAATCAAGATATACTTCTCCTAACACAACCAGTTCAGATGCCAGAAAGGGTTTCAAATAATCAGAAATAAAACCAACAGCCAGACGAAGCAGTTTGGGGTAGACCACAGCAATAAATACTGTATATGCATATTTTGGCTTATGGCCATTTCTACAATCCAGTTCACACATTTTGGGGACAGAGATGCTAAGATAGCATGATGCCATTAGAGTAGATCATGGGTTCCCAAACTTTTGGCATCCAATGGCTCTATCGAACAAGGACAACCATATCTACACACACAAAAAAGTATAGTTCGATCAGTATAACATAGAGCCTTCACAAAATGCCTCAAAGCAGGCCTACATTTATTTTCAGATCTCACCCCCCTCCCCATTCAATACACCGGAAGCTGTCATAGGGTTTATCATTCAACGCACAAAGCCCAGACCTGCCTTCCACCTAGGCAATTATGTATAAAATACATCTCACTGTCCTAGAAATGCCTCGGACATGATGAAAACATGCCAAGATTCCCCCAGGGTGAAATTCCCCTTCAACCTTAACCATAACCCTTAACTAACCCTAACCTTAACCCTTACCTTAACCATAACCCTTAACTAACCTTAACCTTAACCCTTACCTTAACCATTTTAAATTTCAACTTCAATGGGGTAGGGACGTCCCAAGGTACCCGGATAGAACTGACTATGCGCAATCGAGAGGGATAGAGTAGAGAGCGTTTGCTTCGCGAGGTATCTCTACATAAAAATACATGATCTAAGTGATTGATAGTTGGTATTCAGCAGACATAAAAGTATACCTTATTTAGTTTAAAGAACTACTAAAATAGTGATTTTGTTAGGCAGCAGCTCTACACTGAGTGTACAAAACACACCTGCTCTTTCCATGACAAAAATGTCAATTTATTATACTCAAATGTCCAGGGTTTGTAAGACGTGTTCCTTAATTGTTGAATGGTAAAACATGGACAGATTCCAATTGATGTTGATGCTAAAAAGGTATAACAATTATGAAGGTAAAAAATATGAAAGGCTTGCAATCAAAAGGTAAATCCAAAGGTATAATCCACAAATTAAGTATGAAACACTGATATTAAACTGTTGAAAACTGTATCTTAACCCTTAAAACCCAGATCCAGTTTTACTTGCGTGAAAATTAAGCAATTATTAAGACTGCCCAAGGAGACCCCAAATAACATATTTATATAAAAATACAAATAAATCAACAATCGTTTGGCCTGGTATCATTCTCAATCAGAGGCAGGTGTCGTTAGTTGTCTCTGATTGAGAATCATACTTAGGTAGCCTTTTTCCACCTGTGTTTCGTGGGTGTTTATTTTCTGTGTCTGTGTGTTCCACACGGAACTGTTTCGGTTGGTTATTTCACGTGTCGTTTATTGTTTTGTTTCAGTGTTCGATTGTTTTAATAAAGAGTATGAACACGTACCACGCTGCGCATTGGTCCTCCGATCCTTACTACTCCTCCTCGTCAGAGGAGGAGGAAGACAGCCGTTACAAGGGTAAAGTCTACAAAACTTAGTCCACTCTTTTCGTAACCGATTGTAGTTTTGTAAACAGAAAACTGTATTGAGATCAAATGTTTCATTGATGAGAAATTTAGCAGAATGTTGATCAATAAAAGTAATAAAAAAATGTAAAGATTATGTTCAGTCAAACAGCTGTTACCTTGCCAGCTTCATCAGTCAAATAAAGGGTAGCCAGTTCTTGCCCTGTTTGCTTTTACAACCCGGAGAAATAGAGCAACACACAGAGACAGCAGGTGCAGACAGCAGCACTGTGCTGGTCCTATAATAATAGCATTGCCATCACACAGCTTGTCCACCCGCTCTGTGGTATCTGCATGGTCCTAAATCCAGCTGACTGAAACTGCTAAACAGCCTGCCCGATCGTTCTGAGGCATCCACATGATCCTAATGCACGCAATGCCATTATCTTGTATCACAGTGCAATGATAAAACTGGGGAGCACAAAAATGCAATTTCAAAATGTGTGTGTGTGTGGGGGGGGGGGGGGGTCACAACATTCACAGTGGCGTAAATGTTGCGCCACTGTTAACCACAGACAATTATTTTGAGATAGAGTAATATAAATGACATTAAACAGTTCTATGGAAATGTGCATATGGAAATCATAACCGGCATCATAACTGGTAGCCATTTTTACATAAATTGTCACTCCAAATGGAAAAGGATGCCGACCACTGGTGCAGCCAGCCTATTACCAACAACTTCCGAAGAATAATTCTGCGAAGACTACCAGCAGTGGGTGAAGGAGGGTCGGGCATAGGTTTTCTTCTTCTGGTTAGGCTATCTTGA
This sequence comes from Salvelinus namaycush, assembly GCF_016432855.1. Lineage (NCBI taxonomy): Eukaryota > Metazoa > Chordata > Actinopteri > Salmoniformes > Salmonidae > Salvelinus > Salvelinus namaycush. The sequence goes on from NC_052310.1 coordinate 52,712,589, forward strand.
TCTCTGGCTCCCTCTTGAGTATTTTTTGTGTCTTAATTATTTAATCAAACAGCCTGCTTAAAGCATCAGACAAGTTCAGTGCATACTGTACAAGTCAAAGGTTTGGACACCGCTCCTCATTCAAGGGTTTTTCTTTATTTTTACTATTTTCTACATTGTAGAATAATAGTGAAGACATCACAACTATGAAATAACACATATGGAATCATGTGGTAACTAAGAAAGTGTGAAATATATTTTATATTTTATATTCTTCATAGTAGCCACCCTTTGCCTTGATGACAGCTTTGCACACTCCTGGCATTCTCTCAACCAGCTTCACCTGGAATTATTTTCCAACAGTCTTGAAGGAGTTCCCTGATTGAAAAGATGTGGCATGGGTCCCCAGATCCTCAAAAGGTTCTACAGCTGCACCATCGAGAGCATCCTGACCGGTTGCATCACCGCCTGGTATGGCAACTGCTCGGCATCTGACCGTAAGGCGCTACAGAGGGTAGTGCAAACGGCCCAGTACATCATTGGGGCCAAGCTTCCTGCCATCCAGGACCTATATAATAGGCAGTGTCAGAGGAAAGCCCATAAAATTGTCAGAGACTCCAGTCACCCAAGTTATAGACTGTTTTATCTGCTACCGCACGGCAAGCGGTACCGGAGCGCCAAGTCTAGGACAAAAAGGCTCCTCAACAGCTTCTACCCTCAAGCCATAAGACTCCTGAACATCTAATTAAATGGCTATCCAGACTATTTGCATTGCCCCCCCCCCCCCCCCCCCCTACGCTGCTACTACTCTCTGTTATTATCTATGCATAGTCACTTTAATAACTCTTCATTAATTTACATATTACCTCAATTACCTCGACACTGGTGCCCCCGCACATTGACTCTGTACTGGTACCCCCTGTATATAGCCCCGCTATTGCTATTTACTGCTGCTCTTGAATTATTTGTAATTCTTATCTTTTACTTTTTTTAGGTATTTTCTTAAAACTGCATTGTTGGTTTAAGGGCTTGTAAGTAAGCATTTCACTGTAAGGTCTCCACCTGTTGTATTCGGCGCATGTGACAAATACAATTTGATTTGATTTGATTGAGATCCCCCCCACTGGGTAGTCATATCTGAGGAGACAGTTATTTAACGGTGATTAACTAGATCATTGTGGTATCCCTTGTAGACCCAGAACTAAGTGGTATGAAGACTGTAAGTAGCAAAAGAAAAATATTGAGGTCAGAATAGAAGTAGAAGGCTGTATTCAAACGTTTACACAGGCTTGGTTCCCACACTCCTCATGTCAGGTAAGCTATATTTAAATATTGTTTTATGTAATGAGCCGATCTGCTGTACCTTCCATTTCCTGCATATCTAAGCCTCATCTCCTCATCTCTCAAAGGTGAGTTCCTCTGAAGGTAGAGTGAGAGTCACTAAAAAACAGAGCAGATAAGAGTGACTGTCTTTGCTTATCACCACACAGGCAGTAGTATGAAACAGGCCATGCAAATCACCCTGCCCACCTGACTGTACTGTGTGAGCCTGGACAGAGACAGGCTCCTATACGCTAGTCTGGGTGCATGATGATCATCTCTCCAGATTGATCTCTATGCACACACCTGCTCTTAATGTGTGCCCACACACCCACACACTGCTGCTTGCTGTTGCTGTTCTTGTCAGTTCAATATTGGGACGGTTCCTGACGGTCTTTGTATTTTGTTTTGATACCATATAGTAACAGTCTGCTTGAGTGACAGCAGGGTTCGAGACAGCGACCAAAACACTCGCATTTGTGACCCTTTGACTTTGAAGTGTGACACCAATTTTTTATTGGTCGATAGGGTTCCAGTGAAAAAAATGTGACTGGTCACGTAAGTTTAGTATTGTATACTATACTGAAACGTTGGTACTAGAACATTAAAAATTGTTTGGTACAAAATGTTTTGTTACTTTCGGTACTTGTGTCAAATGTGTCTCACGTCATCTACTGATTGAGAGAGGATTAAGTCCGTCTACGTCTCCTTATAGCACGAGCACACCGTGCCTGCTCCACTTACTCATTGCTAGCTCTAGCCTGTCAGAAGAACCATTGCACTCACTGGGAGTCTGGGCTGGATCATGTTAGCTCTCCACTCATGCTGCACAGAAGTTAATGCAACACGGCATGTGGAAGTGTTGCAAATGTTAATTACTGTTCGCAAAACATTGTCCATTTTCCAGGCTAGAACACTTTACAATGCAAGAAAATACCATTAGCATCCAGCTGTGTAGGCTAACTGTCCTAGCTTACAGCTGAAGCTAACATCAGTTCACTATCCTAGTACATTGTTTGTGATAATATGCAAACTATAACGCAAAATATGCTGATTTCAAAACTGATTGTCGCCAAAAACCATAGTCATTGACAAGAACTTGATTAATTCACTTCATCTCCCTTGCCTCACGCCTCTTCTGTCTCTCTCACTCAATCTCCACACTGTGTGTGGATGACGTCATTAGGTCTAAATGAGACAGCGTACACTTTTAGAAAATAAGAGATTGCTTCCCCTATGCAAATGTTGATCAGTAGTACAATCAAATAAATCCCAAATTTAAAAAGATCTGGTTGGAGGTAAAGGTAATGGCGGACTGAACGAAGTTATGTAGAGCACCTCAAGATAAAACATAATATTCGAAATATCTGCTAAATTAGACTAAAATATTAGCACTAAATAATCTGGTGGGTGATAACCTTCAATCTGGATAATAACACAAAACAAATCCTAAGACTAGAGACATTTATCGACAAATATTACGAAAACAAGCAACACCCAAACATGACGGAGAGTAAGACAGGGGAACCGATTCAAAAACGAAAACGTGACTCTTCAACAGACACTGATGATTTAATATTCTCACCACCGGGAATGGTAAAGGTCGAAACCGATCTGTTAAAATCAATAAATGACAAACTGGGTATACTTGAATTAGTTAGTAAGGATATAAAAGAGTTGAAGGCAAGCCTAGAGATGAGTGATGAAAAAGCTGCGACATTGGAGAAGGAAACACACAAGCTAAAAGGGACAGTCAATAAGATTGAAACCGAAATGAATGAAATTAAAAAGGAGAACACCGTTCTGAAGGAAGCCTTACTGGACATACAAACTAGATCCATGAGAGAGAATTTGGTACTTACAAATATCCAAGAGAAAGAAGGAGAAGTTCCTGAATCTGTAGTTAGAGAGTTCCTTCTTACAGCGCTTCAGATTCCACGCGAAGTTATCGACAAGATCCAACTTGAACGTGTACACCGCTTCGGACAGAGAGGGCAGAGGTACGAACGCCCAATCGTTGCCAAATTTGCTTAATTTAAAGATAAAATAATGGTTAAAAGCCTGGGTAAAAGACTTGCTGGGACCAAAATTGGCATGAATGATCAGTTTCCGAAGGAAATTGCAGAACGGCGCAAAGTTCTGTATCCAATTTTCAAAGAAAATAGATTAAAAGCGAAACGAGTAGCTCTCGTCGTTGATAAACTATATATTGATAACCAGTTGTTCAGAGACACAAAGACTACTCCATGGTTATTTTAAAAATTACAAAGTTCTCATAGATGAGGAAAATAAACACAATTCAAGCCCGGTTATTGATTGTAACAATACAATAAAAAATATAGCTTTTCTATAAATCTTCACATATAACTAATTGAACACAAGCACTATTTCTACATAGTGAAGATAAAAACTAAGTAAACAGAAGGCACAGTATGTGTGGATGGTGTGGTGTGTGTTTATTTTATTTGTTATGTTTGGAAAGTTGAGTGAGTGAGTAATGAAATGGTTGCATATCCCAGAGCCAATGTATTGCTGTGAGCCGGGTATGAGAGGGCTTTCAATGTTGTTCAGATGATGGATATACTTTTATAATGAATTATACGTCTTATTTATTTATTGTCCTATCATGGGGAACTACATTTTTAAAATAAATTATATCTAATTATTTATTATCCTATTTTAATGGTACGGTCCATGGCCCTATACCCTAGACACCCACATGAATGGCCCAGATACTAAGGAGAAGTCCCTAACTGTTTTATGTGCATGCTGTAAGTGGTCTGTATGCAGCCAAAATGAGGTCAGAGACCAAGAGCAGCACTGCCCCCTCAAGATTCTGAGCCTGCTTGGCAGGGTTGGTCCTGCAAAGCCAAAGCCCCCTAAAGGGAGAGCATAATAAACAAGGAAATTCTCAAAGCTGCTAATGAGAACCTTGACGACCTTGTACCTAGCCGGTGGGGATTCCGGTGGGGTGCCCCCACCCAGGCAGTGGCAGTGCTGGCAACACTAGCTGCAGTAACCCATGGGGAGGGGGTCACACTCGGACATTCAGAGAGGGGGCATATTATTGTGGCCCTGGTGGCACGAAATCAAAGTCGGACTGCATGGAGATGCTTGGGAACATGGTCATGACGGATGACCGTATTGTGGGTGTTTCAGGAAGAAGGTGTACATTTGACCTCCATCATCTAGGATGTGACAATGGTAAATAAATCTCTACATTTATGCTCATTTTTTGCGCGGTCTTGCAGGCCTTCTCATGCAGCTGCAACTGCAAGTACATTTGTAGGTCGTGACCTATCTTGGGTTGGGCTCTGGGATGGTGCAATTGTTGAGAGGGTGAGCTTATGGTTGTGTGGGGGTAAGGGCTGAATGTGTGTGGGTGTATGTGTGTATCCCACAACTGTTGCGAAGGAAGAAGTAAAAGATGTTAGGGACTATAGAGGATGATCCACAGCAATATATAATAAAAATCGAGGTGAGGGCGATGGAAATGCATTTGGCAATGGATCTACTTCAATTCGGTAAATGGCACTGTGTGCTCTTTTCAAAGGATGGATCCCAGTCGGTCCGGGGCTGTGGGATACGGGGGTCGAGGGTGGTATGCCGGGCATTGGGATGACAACCCAACTCGAGATGAGGGCTTTTGGCGGGTGGAATAGTGGGGACCAGTTGGAGGTTTGCTTAGTGGAAATGCAAATATCATGGTACAGCTATATAGACACTCAATCATTATGTTACTTTTTAATAGGACGTTTACAAACATATATTTTGATAAAAATAATTGAAAGGTGTGTCTCATTATGGTAAGTGGTGAAATAAGTATAGCCAGTTACAATTGTAATGGCTTAGCAGATAATAAGAAAAGACGATCAGTATTTACCTGGCTAAAAGAGAAGGATTATAATATCTATTGTTTACAAGAAACCCATTCGACAGTTTTAGATGAAGTTTTGTGGAAAAAGAACTGGGGGGGCGAAATATATTTCTCCCATGGGCAAAGAAATTCAAAAGGGGTGATGGTTTTAATTAACAATAATTTTGATCCAAATGTGCAACTTGTCCAAACAGATCCTCAAGGTAGATGGATTATTTTAAATATGTTATTGGACAATAAACATATATGGCTTATTAACCTATACGGTCCGAATAATGATGATCCAAGCTTCTTTGACAATATATATAAGAATGTATCAACTCTGCAAGCAACACTAGACTCTATTATTATAGTGGGAGATTTTAATACGGTCTTAAATACCTCTATGGACCGGAAAGGAAATCACACTACAAACTATCACCCTCAGGCACTTAAGGAAATCAGGAATGTCATGGATATATTGGAATTAGTGGATATATGGAGACTTAAATACCCTGACCTAGTGAGATATACATGGCGGAGGCTTAATCAAGCTAGTCGCCTTGACTACTTTCTTATATCATTCTCTCTGGCACCAAAAGTTAAAAAGTGTTTGATAGGGGACAGAATGCGGTCGGACCATCACATAATTGGCATATATATTACTCTTACAGAATTTCCACGTGGGCGAGGATATTGGAAATTTAATCAAAGCCTACTAGATGATAAATTGTTTAGAACTAGGACAGAAGAATTTATAACTGACTTTTTCCGACATAACATAGGTACAGCAGATCCCCATATTGTATGGGACACTTTTAAGTGTGCCTTTAGAGGCCATGCAATTCAGTACTCATCTATAAAACAAAAGCAATTTAGATCAAAAGAGTCCATATTAACAAAGGAAATTGAAGGACTAACAGTACAGTTAGATAACAATAAAAACGGTACCATAGAGGCACAGAATAAGTTAGAGGAAAAACAAAAAGAAATGGAGGAACTTATTCAAGAAAGATTCAGTGTAATATATTATAAAAATAAAGCGAACTGGATGGAATATGGGGAAAAATGCACCAAATTCTTTTTCAATCTTCAATATAGAAATGCTACCAAAAAAAACGTATTAAAACTTGTTACAAATGATGGAGTCACGCATGATTCACCAAATGATATTTTGAAAGAGGAAGTAAAGTACTTTAAGAATATGTTTTCGTTTCAGGCTCCTCCATCTCCACTAACTGAAACTAATTGTATGGATTTTTTTCCTAATAATAATGTAAAATTAACATCTGTACAGAAAGACTCATGTGAAGGCCTAATTACAGAGGAGGAACTACTTGATGCAATTGGGGCCTTTAAGGATGGGAAAACTCCAGGGCTGGATGGCATACCAGTGGAAGTATACCATTTTTTTTTTTATATACTCAAAGGACCATTATTAGCTTGTTTTAACCACTCCTATATAAATGATAGATTATCAGACACGCAACAAGAAGGTGTGATATCATTATTACTGAAACAGGACCCAAGTGGTATATATAAAGATCCAGTCCATTTAAAAAATTGGAGACCTCTTACACTTCAGTGTTGTGATGCAAAAATCCTAGCAAAATGCTTGGCGCATAGAATAAAAAAAGTTTTGTCAGATATTATTCATCCTAATCAGACAGGTTTTTTACATGGACGATACATTGGAGATAATATAAGGCAAGTACTGGAAACAATAGAACACTATGAAATATCGGGGACACCAGGCCTGGTTTTCATAGCTGATTTTGAAAAGGCTTTTGATAAAGTACGACTGGAGTTTATATATAAATGCCTAGAATATTTCAATTTTGGGGAATCTCTTATAAAATGGGTTAAAATTATGTATAGTAACCCTAGGTGTAAAATAGTAAATAATGGCTACATCTCAGAAAGTTTTAAACTATCTAGAGGAGTAAAACAAGGTTGTCCACTATCGGCATATCTATTTATTATTGCCATCGAAATGTTAGCTGTTAAAATTAGATCAAACATTAATATTAAGGGATTAGAAATCCAGGGCCTAAAAACTAAGGTGTCATTGTACGCTGATGATTCATGTTTTCTTTTAAAACCACAACTAGAGTCTCTCCACGGCCTCTTAGAGGATCTAGATACATTTGCTATCCTCTCTGGATTAAAACCAAATTATGATAAATGTACCATATTACGTATTGGATCACTAAAAAATACACATTTTACATTGCCATGTAGTTTACCAATTAAATGGTCTGACGGAGATGTGGACATACTCGGTATACAAATCCCAAAAGAAAGAAATGATCTCACTCCAATACATTTTTATAGAAAGTTAGCAAAAATAGATAAGATCTTGCTACCATGGAAAGGAAAATACCTGTCTATTTGTGGGAAAATCACCCTGATTAACTCTTTAATCATATCACAGTTTACCTATTTGCTTATGGTTTTGCCTACACCTAGTGACCTGCTTTTTAAATTATATGAACAAAAAATATTCAATTTTATTTGGAACGGCAAGCCAGATAAAATTAAAAGGGCCTATTTATATAACGAATATGAATTCGGAGGGCAGAAATTATTAAATATTAAAGCATTAGACCTCTCACTAAAGGCATCAGTCATACAAAAGTTATACTTAAATCCAAACTGGTTCTCTAGTAGATTGGTACGAATGTCTCATCCTATGTTCAAGAAGGGCCTTTTTCCCTTTATTCAGATTACACCTGCTCACTTTCGGTTGTTTGAAAAGGAAATAATCTCCAAAATATCTTTATTTTTTAAACAAGCCTTAGAAAGTTGGTTGCAATTTCAGTTTAATCCACCTGAAAGGACGGAACAAATAGTACAACAAATATTGTGGTTAAATTCAAATATAGTAATTGATAAAAAAACTGTATTTATCGAAGAAATTTTTAAAAAAGGTATAATTTTTGTGAATGATATCATAAATAGGACTGGTGGAGTAATGTCACACATGCAGCTAACACAGACATATGGAAATGTCTGCTCTACCCAAAATTACAACCAATTAATTGCAGCATTACCACAAAAATGGAAGAGGCAAGTAGAAGGGGAAAAAAGTAAGGAACTTGTATGTCGGCCCTATATTAAAGAACATAAATGGTTAAAGAAAAGTGTGATAAATAAAAACATATACCAATTTCATTTAAGGACCAAAAAACTGACAGCTGTGCCATATAAATTGCAAAATAGTTGGGAAGAGATTTTTGATGTACCCATTCCATGGCACATGGTTTATGAATTGATACGCAAAACAACGCCGGATTCAAAACTTCGAATTTTTCAATTTAAATTACTGTACAAAATTCTTGCAACTAATAGAATGTTATATATATGGGGGATACAATCTTCCCAGCTCTGCAGATTCTGCTGTGAGGAGGCAGAGTCATTAGATCATTTATTTTGGTATTGTCCGTATGTAGCTCGTTTTTGGTCACAGGTCCAGGAATGGCTGAAGAATTGCAACATTTGCGTAGAACTAACGCTACAGATAGCAATACTGGGGGATTTGAAAAGCCATAGTCAATCAATCAATAATATAATAATTATTTTAGCAAAAATGTTTATTTTTAATTTACAATCCGTGGAAGCTATGAGAATAGGAAGATTCAAATCTTTTGTGAAGCATCACAGCACAGTTGAAAAATATATGGCAAATAAAAATCCGAAATGGATGATGTTGGAAGATAGATGGGAAGAGTTGAGTGGAGCTGAAGGGTGGGACTAATAACAAGATAAACAATGTAGGGCATACGGGATCTGTGAAATGTGTATAGGTGCGGAGCTTTTGTGAAATAGCACAGTTACAAGTGGAAATCAAACTGGATGGACAACAGAAATAGAGGAAGGACTAAGAACAAACAAGAGAGAACTATTATAAAGTAGACTGTGTCTGTAAAATGTGTATAAGATGTATAAATTGAAGGTAAAAACAGAAATGTTTATCAGTTTACTCCAATTGGGGGATCGGTGGTAGGGTTTGCGGGGAATAATAATAAAGGTATACTCTTTAAAAAAGTATGTATGTCTATATAGGTATGTGTATGTATATATGTGTATATGTATGCATACGTGTATGGATATATATATTTACCCAAAAAAATATGTGGGATTGGAAATGATGCAGACAATTACATTGGAAGCAACATTCTTTCCGCAATATTAAGCTGATCCACCCCTAGAAAAAAAAAAAAAATAAATAAAAATAAATAAATAAATAAATAAAATTAATCCCAAATTGCTTTTTATTTTTCATCTGTAGCACAATGAAATCAGCCAAAACAAGTTTAGTAACTCAATGCATGCACACACTGATAATGCATTCACCTGTATTATGTATAGTTATTATGTAGTTAAATTGGTAAAAGCAAAGTCAAATTGATTGCATGATTGTATAATTGATTGCATAAACAGACACAGATCAGGTCATTTAAAAAACAATCTCTAATCTAGCCCCCTCTTCCTCTACTTTACAATGACTGTCTAATGAACGTTAATGAAGGAAGATGGTCTAAGGATGTCTGTTGTTGATGTGAAATAATTGACTGCGAGTTAGTGTGATTGTAGTTATTTAATTACACAAATTAATTACACATACATTACATACTGTATTACATACTGCTTACAGTTTGTTAGCATGGTGGCTCCATGTGATCTTGCTTAAGGCTCACTAAGAAAAGCTGTGTGTGATTGGGCGTGTGTCCCTGAGGAATATAGCGGGCACATGGGGGACTTTTTTCTGTTGTTTGTTGAGGAGACAAAGCACAGTTGTAACACATAGATGACATTTTCTCAACATGAGTCCAGCCCTTCAGAGTCACAGTGCCATTGTGAACAGAGCTCTCTTATTACACTGGTCAATATTGGGCTGTGGGGAGTGATATGGTTCACTGCATGGGAACCTGGGCTCTGCCAGCTACTGCTGTAGCTGTCAATAGCTAGTCGTCAATAACCCCAAACACCCACTCACGTACACAGACACATACACACACACACCTTTGTTTTACTATCATTGTGGGGACCAAACAATTGATTCCCATTCAAAATCCTATTTTCCTTAACCCCTAACCCCTAACCCTTAACCTAATCCTAACTTTAACCCTAAACCCCTAAACCTAACTCCTAAACCTAACCCCTAATTCTAACCATAATACTAACCCTAATTGTAACCCTAATCTTGAACCTAAACCCAAAGCGTAAAATAGCATTTTTCCTTGTGGGGACTGACGAAATGTCCCCACAAGGATAGTAAAACCAAACACACACACACACACATTCTTAACCTTATAGTCACTGCTCACTAACTGGAACATAGTCTATTATAGATAACAATCCCTCTATCTCTGACTTTCTCCCTCAGTCTGCTGCTGTGTCGATGTGGCGACGGTGACCTTTCCTTTGGCTCCTCTTTCTCTCTCTGTTTGTTTAAACCTGGTGCTCCTCTTCCTTTCACCTGTCTGGGTGCTGCTCTCCTTTCATCTTTGACAAGTAGGGAGGAAAGGGGGGAATGAGGCTTCAGAGAGAGAGGGAGTGAAGAGGGATTAGATTAAAACAAGTGACAGGTTGACACCCTGAGAACCTTTATAGGGGCGGAGGGCTCTTTAAAAAGGTGCAGACACCAGGTCAAACATGCCCAAGCATCATTTAGTGCCTGATAGACCTCAGATAAGATGGGGCTACACAAATAAAACACTGAAGGATTGTTTAAATGGAACACTGTATCACACGCCGGGTCTATTTTGTTCTTTCAATCAGTGAGTTACTTTTAAGAACTCAATTATATCCAAGTTGTAGTGCAGTATCCACACAGTCTCTATAAACTTCCCCTTGTCCAGGGGTGAAATAAAAAAGCACAAATGTACTGGAACAAATACCAGTTGGACAGGTAAATACTTTTAGTGTTTTGATTGCACAGTAGCTAGATTGCCTCATAGCTGACATTATGAAGTCAAATGACATGCTATTGCTTTTCTGGTTAGGAGCCACTAGGTGGCATTAAAGTGGGTTTTAGCACCACACAAGCTGTGAATCTGAGGGAAAGATCTCAGTTAATGAAATTAATATTGTCCACACAATTGGAGACCTGCATGAACAATGACATGTTACTAGATAAACTTAATGAATTCAGAATTAAGGATATACATTTAGTCAGGCATATTATGAGCTAATATGTAAGACTTTTTTTAAACAATTATGCTTGATAATGCCTCACTTCATAAACTGAATTTCTTACTAAGTATTTAGCTGAAAAACATTCAATAAATTCATTACAGCATATAAGGGAATAACATATTTTTCTAGTCTTAAGAAATATGTATTTGTTCACACTGTCTCAGTGATTTGTGGGGTTGGCTGTCATTACTCACCCTCTCCACCCCATTAGTTTTAATGAGTTTCTGAATGATCCACAGGTAATTCTTCTCCCATGGAAACCATGGCTGTTAAGTTTACCCTCCTACTGATTGGGAACAATTACATCATAGGCCCTCCTGAGTTTATGATTAATATGACTGTCCACACAACAGCCATGGGGAACTGGTCGTCTAATGAGGGAGGCTGCCTGCACCTATGACAGAGAGACCTGGGGTCAACTGAAATTTGTCAGAATAGCTCATCTCAATGTTTATTGCTATAATTAGGTTTGCCTGTTGCTGTGTAGTTACCTTCCTGTTTAGTTGCACAGTCAATATCTCAGATTGGGTGTTGGTTCCAGCATTTTCTTAGAACAAGAGATTTTGTGTGTCAAAGCAAGAAAGTCAGACCGATTGTTATTGCAGTTAAAGTTAGGAACACTAAGTCAGTCGGCACTATTAAGTCCCATTGTAATATTTTACAAACTTGCATAAAGCCCCCAAACTTGCAAATACACTTCGTTCTTAGGCAGTTCAATCTGATTCCAGTCTGAGCCCTATAAAGATAATGGCAGTGGTGGAAAATGTACTCAAATCTCATACTTGAGTGAAAGCTAAGATACATGAACAGAAAATGACTGAAGTAAAAGTCACCCAGTAAAATACTTGAGTAAAAGTCTAAAAGTATTTGGTTTTAAATATACTTCAGTATCAGAAGTAAATATAGTTGCTAAAATATACTTAAGTATCAAAAGTAAAAGTACAAATCATTTAAAATTTCTTAAATTAAGCAAACCAGGCAGCACAATTTTCTTGTTTTATTTACGGATAGCTAGGTGCACACTCCAACACTCAGACATAATTTACTAAAGAAGCATTTGTATTTAGTGAGTCTGCCATATCAGAGGCAGTATGGATGACCAGGGATGTTCTCTTGAGAAGTGTTCGAATTGGACCATTTTCCAGTCCTGCTAAGCATTCAAAATATAACGAGTACTTTTAGGTGTCAGGGAAAATGTATGGAGTAAAAAGTACATTATTTTCTTTAGGAATGTAGTGATGTAAAAGTAGTCAAAAATATACATAGTACAGTAAAGATACCCAAAAACATTACTTAAGTACTTTACACCACTGGATAATGGGCTCTGGTATATACAGTGGCAAGAAAAAGTATGTGAACCCTTTGGAAATAGATGGATTTCTGCATAAATTGGTTATAAAATTTGATCTGATCTTCATCTAGGTCACAACAATAGACAAACAGTCTGCTTGAACTAATAAAACACAAACAATTAAGTTATGTCTTTATTGAACGCACCGTGTAAACATTCACAGTGAACCACTGGATTCAATAACTGGTTGACCCTACTTTGGCAACAATAACCTCAACTAAACGTTTTCTGTAGTTGCGGATCAGACCTGCACAACGGTCAGGAGGAAATTTGGACCATTACTCTTTACAAAACCGTTTCAGTTCAGCAGTATTCTTACGATGTCTGGTGTGAACTGCTTTCTTGAGGTCATGCCACAGCATCTCAATTGGGTTGAGGTAAGGACTCTGGCTGGGCCACTCCAGAAGGCGTATTTTCTTCTGTTGAAGCCATTCTGTTGTTGATTTACTTCTGCGTTTTGGGTCGTTGTCCTGTTGCGTCACCCAACTTCTGTTGAACTTCAATTGGCGGACAGATAGCCTAACATTCTCCTGCAAAATGTCTTGATAAACTTGGGAATTCATTTTTCCGTCAATGATAGCAAGGTGTCCAGGCCCTGAGGCAGCAAAGCAGCTCCAAACCATGATGCTCCCTCCACCATACTTTACAGTTGGGATGAAGTTTTGATATTGGTGTGCTGTGCCTTTTTCCCTCCACACATAGTGTTGTGTGTTCCTTCCAAATAACTCAACTGTTGTTTAATCTGTCCACAGAATATTTTACCAGTAGCACTGTGGAACATCCAGGTGCCCTTTTGCAAACTTCAGACTTGCAGCCATGTTTTTTTTAGACAGCAGTGGCTTCTTCCGTGGTGTCCTCCCATGAACATCATTCTTGTTTAGTGTTTTACGTATCGTAGACTCGTCAAGAGATGTTAGCACGTTCCATAGATTTCTGTATGTCTTTAGCTGACACTCTAGGATTCTTCTTAACCTCATTGAGCATTCTGCACTGTGCTCTTGCAGTCATCTTTGCAGGATGGCCACTCCTAGGGAAAGTAGCAACAGTGCTGAACTTTCTCAAGTTATAGACAATTTGTCTTACCGTGGACTGATGAACATCAAGGCTTTTAGAGATACTTTTGTAACCCTTTCCAGCTTTATGCAAGTCAACAATTCTTAATCTTATGTCTTCTGAGATCTCTTTTGTTCGAGGCATGGTTCACATCAGGCAATGCTTCTTGTGAATAGCAAGCCCAAATTTTGTGAGTGTTTTTTATAGGGCAAGGTAGCTCTAACCAACATCTCCAATCTCGTCTCATTGATTGGACTCCAGGTTAGCTGACTCCTGACTCCAATTAGCTTTTGGAGGAGTCATTAGCCTAGGGGTTCACATACTTTTTCCAACCTACACTGTGAATTTTTAAATTATGTATTCAATATAGACAAGAAAAATACAATAATTTCTGTGTTATTAGTTTAAGCACACTATGTTTGCCTATTGTTGTGACTTGGATGAAGATCAGATCAAATTTTATGACCAATTTATTTATTTATTATTTTATGACCTTTTTCTTGCCACTGTGGCTCCTTAAAACCTTTTCTCAATAGGGGGTGCTGTTTGCACTTTGTAAAAATGTCGTTCCCAAATTAAACTGCCTCGTACTCAATTCTTGCTCGTACAATATGCATATTATTATTACTATTGGATAGAAAACACTCTCTAGTTTCTAAAACCGTTTGAATTATATCTGTGAGTAAAACAGAACTCGAGTTGGAGCAATCTTCCTGTCAGCAAGTGAGAAATCTGAAATCAGCCAGGCTGTTCTGAGGTCAGTTTATTAATTTGCATGTCTTCTATTGGTTGAGATGCACTGCATACGCCTTCCCCTGGATGTCAGCAAATAGTGAGAATTGGAATGGAGTTGCTAGGCAGATCTGAGGCCATATAAATAGACTGGGAACGTGGGGTCCACTCTTTCCTTCATTCGCCATGACGCAAGACAGACCTCAGGATGGCGTTCTAGAAAGCTCCCGTTATAGCCCTTAGATATATCCGGCTCTGATTTTATTTGATATAGGTGTTAAAGACATCATAATGTTGTTATTTTAAACCGAGTTATATCAGTTTATATCAGTATATTGCGATCTTCGGATATTTCTTTGTGCTGCGTTCTAGTGAGTTGGGCACGTCTGGGCCACATGGCTAATGTTTACTGCTAATTCCAAAGTTGAAGGCGACAATCTACAACCGAGCAACGATTATTTTGGACAAAGGACAACTTGCCCAAGATTCTGATGGGAGCTCATCAAAAAGTAAGAACTATTTATGATGTTAATTCGTTGTTCTGTTGAAAAATGTAAAACTCATATTCCGCCATTAATTTCGGTGCGGTCTCGCTTTAACGCACGCTGTATGTCGTAGTAACGTTAATTTTAAAAATCTAACACAGCGGTTGCATTAAGAACTAATGTATCTTTCATTTGCTGTCCAACCTGTATTTTTTTGTCAAGTTTATGATTAGTTACTGATTAGATTAGGTGCCTCTCCCAAGATTTCTCCCGACATATTGTTGGCAGCTTGGCTACTATTCTCATTGTATAACCACGATTTGTGCCGCTAAATATGCACATTTTCGAACAAACTCTATATGTATTGTGTAATATGATGTTATAGGACTGTCATCTGAAGAAGTTTGAGAAGGTTAGTGAAAAAATTAATATCTTTTGCTGGTTTATTCGTTATCGCTATTGTTGGCTTGAATCAATGCTGTTGTGTGGTTGGCTATTGTAGTAAGCTAATATAATGCTATATTGTGTTTTCGCTGTCAAACACTTAAAAAATCTGAAATATTGGCTGGATTCACAAGATCTTTGTCTTTCATTTGCTGTACGCTGTGTATTTTTCATAAATGTTTTATGATGAGTATTTAGGTAATTCACGTTGGTCTCTGTAGTTATTCTAGTTGCTTTGGTGAGAGTTGTGGTGGTGGCTGCAATGGTAAACTATGATTTATACCTGAAATATGCACATTTTTCTAACAAAACATATGCTATACAATAAATATGTTATCAGACTGTCATCTGATGAAGTTGTTTCTTGGTTAGTGACTATTTATATCTTTATTTGGTCGAAATTGTGATAGCTACCTATGCAGGAAAAAAATGGTGGGAAAAAAAAGTTGTGTCTTTTGCTATCGTGGTTAGCTAATAGATTTACATATTGTGTCTTCCCTGTAAAACATTTTAAAAATCAGAAATGATGGCTGGATTCACAAGATGTGTATCTTTCATCTGGTGTCTTGGACTTGTGATTTAATGATATTTAGATGCTAGTATTTACTTGTGACGCTATGCTAGGCTATGCTAGTCAGCTTTTTTACTGATGGGGGTGCTCCCGGATCCGGGATTGTGTGCAAGTAGAAGTTTTAAGTCAGTCTGGACTTTGTCTGCTGCTCCTGGAACACTTACTGTAGATCCTCAGTGCAATAAAACACCTGCCATCTGTCTGCCCAGAGTTGTCTGTATCTGAATGTACCGCCTATTCATGATGGCCAATGCTGTTTACTCAAGATGCTGAATCATTCTCTTGCTGGGGACTGTTGTGAAAATTAGAAGATTGTACAGAACTTTGACTTGAAGGTCATCACAAATCAGATCAGATTAATGCTATCTTTTTCTATACCCTGTCCTACAATGTTAAACATTTCAAGACATAACCTCCGTTATAAAAAAACTAAAAATCAGCCATTGACTCACTTACAAGGCTATTCATACCAGTATCTCCATTACCATTTTCTCACATTCTCATTCATTGATTTCATTGATTTATGCAAATGTTATGTCTCTAACTCCTGTTGTGTTTGTCCTCCAGCTGTTGCAGCTGTGTAGATCAGTGAAGGTTATGAGGCCCTGAAAATTGTGTCTGACTTCAATGTTCCCTCCTGCTGCATCTTTTTTTAATACATTTTTTATTTAACCTTCATTTAACTTGGCAAGTCAGTTAAGAACAAACTCGTATTTACAATGACGGCCTACACCAGCCAAACTCAGACAAAACTGGGCCAATTGTGCGCCACCCTATGGGACTCCCAATCACAGCCAGTTGTGATACAGCCTGGATTCGAACCAGAGTGTCTGTAGTGACGCCTCTAGCACTGAGATGCAGTGCCTTAGACCGTCGCTACGCCACTCGGAAGCCCCAGGTCCCCATTGCATCTAGGTCCCCATTGCTGGGGTGGCCAACCCTCGGGCAGAGTGGGCCTTCTATTCCCCACCAGAGTACCCCATCAGAGCCTCCATTTTGTGAGCCCCACTGTGCAGTATGCTGGGGCCGATCTCAGAGTATTAGCTCACACCAGCTCACTGCTTGACTCATCACATAGTTCTCAGTGAAAAGCCATGAGCTATGTTCCAATGTCCATACTAGCATACCACTAAGAATAATGCAACATATTGGGCATGCATTCTAAGTCGCGTAGTGTGGATATTAGAACAGAGCCCATGGTATTTTGCCTAATCTGTACCAGGTTTGCAGACTACAGGCCCAGTTGTTGTCTACACTCAGTGTTGCTTAATGAATATGCTAATTTTGTTTGTACAAAAAAAGCTCTGAAATTAAATGTATTCATGATAGTAGTGGAACAGAACTACATTTTAACAACAAGTCTTAAGACTAATGTAATGTAACATTTGTTACTAGTTTCCCTCATGAGCTGAGACCTAGCCTTGGCCTGAGACAGTGCACCAGACCATAGGTGTATGGAAGCCGTATGTCTCAGTAGACACATGGACTGCACTGCTAACAGCATGAGGTAGCTTCACAAAGTGGACCAGTGAGCTATGTGCAATCACCCAACAAATACAATCCCCAGTATATACAGAGACCCACTGGGCACACACTGGTTGAATCAAAGAGGCTTACACGTAATTTCACTAACATTACGTTGAACCAACGTGGAATAGACATTGAATTGACGTCTCTGCCCAGTGGGGGTGGACACTTTTACTGTGAATCTCTCTGCCAGCCACTTTCTCTCATCAAGACCGAATAGGCCATTATGGCAGCTTTTTGATTCAGCGAGATACAAAAATTGTAAACACACAAGATATGTTTAGAATATATTTTATTAATATGAGCAAAGTCATAGAAAATGGTTTGTGACAGAATACATGTGGGAAATGTAGTACTTTATATCCCTCAATTCACTGATCAGATGTCTGCATTACATGTAGGCCTATAATGTTGATCGACTCTTAATAAACAAACATTGTTTAATCTTGCATAGAAACGTAAACTTTTCCATGACAGTGAAATCCGTTGTGTACTGTATCTTTGTCATAATCTGACAATCAATTATCAATGCCCTTAATAAATGTACTATATAGTGTATCTTGTTTCGTTCATGTTTTCCCTTTATAATTGTGTGATAGACTTGCAGTCAACAGTTGAACCAAGGAGAAGTTAAAGTTGTCTGCTCATACATTATTCACAAAGATAAATGCCATGCTGTGTTTTAATTGGTTGCGAACCATTTATATAATAGTGTTATATTGTGCAAATGATCAACACATGGATGATTGTGAGAAGGTGCAGCTGACTTTTTAACACTGTCTTTTGATATAGCCTTTCTTCTAACTGAGAATGTGTGGGCAAAAGCGTGATGAACCAATGCAATAACTATTTTAGGGGCTCAAATATGTGTACTAAATTACTCTAGAAAAAGCCAATTCTTCTTAAATTAGATAATCTATAAAACAATGTTTAACTGAAATGTATTATCAGCTACTGGAGGTTGTTATTTTAATAGAAAAATATCCTCATAATTTCTCTGACACAACTGAAATGTTGCTAGGTATTGGATAGCTGAAGTTGCCCCTCTGAATTTGGTAGGCTGATGTCAGTATTGTAAACGGTTCGCCTAAAGAGAGAGGGGGGAGAGAGAGGTTTATCTGGACACTTGAAGGGATGCTTTGAAACGAGGCTTAGATCCCACCCAGAGAAAGAGTAGGCGGGTCAGAGGCGGAGGATGGCATACAGGCGTCATCCCACTCTCGAGTCAGACCAGACGCTTCAACTTTTTATATCAATCGCGAGTGAACTGCTACAGCAAGGAAGTATTCTCAGCTGAGCTGAGATATCCACACCGGAGACAAAAGAGTCGAACGCTTTTCCCCTCCTTCAAGCAACGTATATTTTGTAGGGGATCTGTTTTTACAAAACCACTATTCTTTCGATGTTGACATCGTAGTTTTCTGATTAAAAAGGCATTGGGCTCTAAACTTTTGCGTTTTACGCGTATGTAAGAAGTTCAAAAGCGGATATTCAGATATTTTACCGTTATTAACAACTGTTATGTCGCGCTACTGAAGGGGTTTAGGACATGTCCTATTCGTCCAGGTGAGTGCAAAATAAACATAAGGAAATAGCATGCTGTGATGTTTTTGATAGCTATAATTTCAGAAGACTAAGAATAAACAATATAACAGAAAATCGCACCGCCGCTCTCCCAACTTTGGACTTCACTACCCAACATAGCCCCATAGGCCTAATTACTCGTTTTTAGATCATTATGCTGTCTGGTCTAAATGCATTTATTTGTAGGCTACCATATCAAATAGGCTATTCATGTGTTTACGTAATGAAACAAAAGTGTTGTATTCAGCTCACGACGCGCGCGATGTAACATTAATTGGAGAAAGTTCTTGTTTTGATTAAGTCCCTCCGGTGTCTGCACAACGGTTTAGCGTGGGAGAATTATGTTTTAACAGATGTCCGTCGTTCCTGATTATCTTTAGTAGCCCATTATTTCCATCATAGAAAAGCTTGAAACACTAGCCTACGCATTCTCACTGGGCACACACTGGTTGGAACAACGTTATTTCCACATCATTTCAATGACATGACAGTGAACCAACGTGGAATATACGTTGAATTGAAGTCTGTGCCTAGTGGGATTGGTATTGAATATAATAAAAATACCACATATATATATAGGCGTTTTTTCCCCACGACTGCCTGGATTTAGTCTATGTTGTGTATGTAGCCCTGTTGGTCCCAATGCGATGTTGTCTATAATATGCCTATAGGGCAGTTTTTTGGGGATAGGAATGAGAGAAAAGCAGGCACTTGATTGTTTTGTGTCCTTTTATTTTCAACATTAACCTATCTTCGCTCTTCTCAGTCTATCCAGCAGTTAATGTGCTACCTGTTGAAGTTGCACGACAATGGGGCTCCTGTTCTCGGGTGATTCAGTGAAGGCGAGGGGCCGAATTGTGTTTCCAATTTCAAGACAAAGTAAAAAGAGATAGGCTACTACTGCAACCTGTGGGTGGCGATAAGGGACCAGTTGGCCGCTAGCCTATGATTTTGAATGCCGTTTTTTCGCCCGTCAGTCACAGAGGCGTTAATCCAATCAGGTCTGCTTTCAACACATGTTGGTAGAATGTGTGCGGAGTCTGCCGACACTCAAGCAACAAACTGCGTGACTATATTGTTCGTCGGTTTGACTGCGTTTTCGTTGTCTCTTAAATATGGCTTTCGATTTAACTCTGAATTTATTTGATATGAGTAAGTATTTATGATATAATAGGCTACTGAAAGTATTATGAAGTATTATAGTATTATAAAGCCGACAGGTAGACTATAGGCCTAATAGAGAAAGAGTGTATGCTGCCTGCGATCCTTCATGCGCAAGAGATCCTCCATGCGTAATTTGGAACCAATTCGAGTATGCAATACATTTTCCCAAGTAACGATCAGATTAATTTCGAAAACATGACTATAACTACATTTGTCTTGGGGATGCACAATATGATATTCACAACTTTCATTTCAGATAGAAGAAGTTAACTTGGCTTGGAGATGGGGTTGTGACGCAGTTACTACGGCTCGTAACTTCATGCCAACTGTTTCCCCCTGCTAAAAATGCTGGAATCAGCACTTATGTCCAAACAAATAATGGATATAGGCCTATGTGCAGAGGAAGAAGTAACAGCCGAGTCAACAACTTGACTCGACCGGGCGGGATATTTAGTCATGCGCGCTCTGTTTTATTAGCCTACACATTCTATAAAGTATGACTGTTTAGACTTTGAGTCCACAATAGCAAATCTCCAACAAATAATGACATTGCACCGACAAAATAATAAAAATAGCCTAACTCTGATACTTGATCTATCCTACAGACAACAAAATCAGTCCAATGGCTCGACCATCCTAATTGAGAGAGGGAAATACGGAGAATTGAATCCCGGTGGCGGAGCAGCCTCCGGTGCCGAACCGACTGACAACCCCCAGTTCAGCGAAGGGGAGCAGCAGTCACGGGGAGGAATAATGATGCCGAATAGTCTGCTTGGTTACCAGTCGAGGTCGCCGTTGTTCAGAACAATGTCCAGGTCATCCAGTGGATATTTTTCGTTCGACAGCGATTCTATTCCAAGCTCCCCGCTATTGAAAGATAAGTCGACACAGACTCCGAGCCCATCTAGCCAAGTCATGACTCACGCACTGCAGCGCATGTCTCAAGCACAGGAGACCAATCGAGATTATGGTAAGGCACACCCTTGCTTGTGTCGCACAAATAAATGTTGTTACTCACTATCCAGCCCGCGCTGGGCAGCTGCATGGCATGGCGTATATGATAAATCCTTGACGCGCAAATAATGATATGTGCCACGCCCCTGTGTCATTCGTTGTCACTTTGTTTTGAACTCTTAGCCCACACCAGTTGACGACATTCTCTGTCTATTCCAACATATTAAGGACCATTGGGTTTTTTTTGGGGGGGGGGGGGGGGGGGGGGGGGGGGACTATTACGCACAGATGTGTCTTGGTTTATTGCATGCTATTGTTCCTTGGGCGGTTTGTAATGTCTATTGTTATATTTACTTCAGTATCATAGTCTTTACCATATCTGCATCTGTCCAGCCAACAGAATTACGTGACCATGAGCCAACAGTTGGATTCAACCTCAGCAGGAAGTTTCTAAAGAACAGTATCTGCCCTCTGTTTACTGAGTTGTGTCATAAGCCACCAAGGATCCACCTGGGCTCAGACAGGGTGTGTGTGTGTGCACGTCATAGAAAAACATGCGCGTGCATATGTGTGTTAAAGGCACCTGTGCGTGCACACAGATTTACACTCAACCTCAATAACATTCCCTGACAAAGCTAGTGGCCATAGAAGACAAGCTAAAGGAAATACACAGGGACAAACAGGCACAGTGCATAATAGATGTGATTGAGCAGCCTGATTCACTTGTGTCCTTTTATTTGCGCTCAGTGTTGCAAAGGCAACATGTAGCGAGTTTGAGTATAGGCCAGTCAAAATAGACCTCTGTGTCTTTTGTCAACAGCAGACAGGGATTCATCTCTGTTCATTCTCCTTAGGAGCCGGCTGATATAAGGACAGATAAATCTCTATCTGTAGTGTTTCACCACATCTCTAATCCCAGAGGCTACTCTTAATGGGGTAGAGAACAACAACTGTTCTATCTCTGATCTTGGAAGTCAGTGAACTGGCTCCAACTCAAATCAATTTTATTTAGATAAAGTCTGAATAGTATGTTTGTGGAGAATAACAAATGTTCTCCAGTTTTAGTTCTACCGTATGTCTGTTCTTGCCTGAGGGAGACAGATGCTGTGGAGGAATTATTTTCTGACTATTAGATATGAGTGATCCTAGCGCACATGTAGAACACCACAGCTGTGGTTTTATATCTTCTCAGGGCATAATGCCTTTGGTGACTTAAATGGCATTTTGATTTTGACCACTTTACTTGAGGATTCTTAACAAATATCCTTTATAACTCAGTCATAAGGTTGTCATAATATAACAGAATGCCACATTTCATAATACCAGTCCTACACTTATCTTGGGAAATGTTGTGGTGATGCATGATGCATGTCATGAATTGTCACTGTGCTGTGTTATTGTTATGTCTCTTTTATGACAGTGATTTAACAACATTATACCAGGCCACTTGCAGTAAAGTAACTAAAGTGTTTCCACATTAACATATGGTTCCACTGATATTACAGGGCCCGTGAGGGATATGAGAAATATTACACATATGTTTCATGACACCTGTGAGTCATAGAAAGAGATCAGAACACATTCATATTGACAACTTAACCACACTATAGGAACCACTTGGCATGTCTGCAAAGTGTCATACTGGCCTTTTCTTAGTAATGCTGTAGCTTGGTCTTTGTTACTAGATTGTGTTCTAATGAGTTCTGACAGCCATTTGCTCTTTGTCCTCCAGACGCGTGGCCCAACCCCCTCCACCCCTATAGACCACGGCCACCGCCAACTGCAGGGGACATGTGGCCAGAGACACTGATCGGTCAGGAGCTTCAGCGCATTGGAGATGAGTTTAACGACCTCTTCATACATGGGGTGAGTAGGTACACCACACCAGCACTGAGTCTTGTAACCTACTACTGTATATACACATACAGGGTTGGAGGAGCCACATATAAGTGATGATGAGGATGATAATGCCCCTTATATCCAGAAGATGCATCATTTTGGGGGTGTTAGCATTTAATTAAAGGACCCTCTTCAGGGAATGGGTAGCTTCAATATCCAGGGGGTACAAATATGCTACATAGGCACTGCAACAATTATTATATCAGGGTCTTGATAATCACAGGTGTCACTGCAGGGCAGGGGAAAGTTAATCTTCCCATTAGATAGTGTCAATAATTTAAGTGTTCTCTCAGAGCTGCTGCCATATGTTTTTCTTCTTCTCTTGCTACTTGCACAGCACATTTCTGGAGGTTGCATCACCTTATTTACAAACCATATCAAGGACGGCACTGTATCAAATGGAGCTGATAAGGTGCTCAGCTCAACATGTGCCATTCTAAATTATTTCACGCTTCCATACTTTCTTTGTGACCTTGACCTAGCATAGACGCGTTCTGTGCTGTAATTTCTTATGTACCGAGGGCTCTCTGGTTTTATAACATTATTTATAATAGATACAGGACAGATCCAATAGCCACATTGAAATTGTGGTGCATAGTGCAGAAGGCAAGATAAAGGGAAATCTGTGCACCTGCTATTGCAACATTGTACAGTAGCTTGTATGTGGGCATGGCGATTAATCAGCCAGCTGTTCATCTACAGTATAATGTCATGTTTTTGTACCTTAAACAATATCTGTGAGTTGGTGATTCATCTTACCCCGGGTTATAGTTTTCCTGGTTCATTTTGTAACTCTTACACTTGAACACTAATACTCAAGGCTTGTTGTGTTCATTTTTGGAGAAAATATTTTGTTTACACTCTATGGAGAGTTTTCTCCCATATTCCTTTCTTGTCACTCTCCATCTGAGCAGACTTGAATTGGCTGAAATTAAATAAGTTTTTCTTGCCAGCTCATAACACCGGGATTTTCTTGTCGTGGACATTGTGTATCTTGCATCTGAAGAATGTTATGATGTGTTTTCTTCATCACCATCCCCAAGGGTCACTGCCTGGTACCCATAAAGGCGGACAGTTTGTCTGTATAACCAAAAAGATTCACTGGAGACACATACTTTTCTTTCAAATGAGTGTGTGAGGAATTGCCGTGAGGTAAATGTTGTGTTACTAATGGCCTCAATGTCTGAGTAGAAATAAATATTTATACACCTTTCAACAAATGAGGCTGTGATTCAGACTTAACACACATTGTAGAACAGAACAGGGCTTGTTTGTGTGTGTGTGGTACTGTATTGGCTAGAGGGAGGTGTATGTATTTTGAGAACAATGAGCCCAATAAAAAGCAGAACATGTTGTGTTCTATGTTCCGTGTTTTGGTCTCAGGTGTTTGGTTGACATCAGAGTGAGGAATTCTGCAAGACTGTCTCTGTCTAGAATCTAGAGCTGTCTCATATGTGACCGACCGCCTTGATTCGGTCTTATGTAGCAAAATTTGAAATTGTGTTTTTTACATTGGATAAAAGCAGAGACACAGAGCTACAAAATGGTATTTCATACACTGCATTTGAGGTACAATGGGAAAGTAATTCTGCTTTGAAAGTTGATGAACTTGAAACCTCACTTTAGAGAAAATGGTGTTAGAATATTTTGTTATCTACTGGAGAGCTCTTCTTTTTCTACACCCATTCAGCATCGTTCACACCCTCTTAAGCTTTAGCCCCCACCCAAACTCTGACCATTGTACTCGCCCTAGCAGAGCTGGTTAGGCTGTTTTCATGTTATCCAGAGCGTTGGTGACTGTAACTGTGCTGCTGGCAACGATTTAATTCCGCTTTTTTGCAGATGTTTACTGACACCGGCAATATTCAATGGGTTTTGAGCATTTGGTAATTCATCAGTTATTCTGCGCTCTGGCACACTCAGACAAGAGTGTAGATGGCCAGACTGAATTTATGAACGCATTCGAAATGGTTACTTGCATAGTGGAGTCTTTTGTTAAGACATGTAGCTAGCTAGCTAACTAAACAATGAACCATAATCCCAACTCATGACGTTACTACCCTGCATGAATCTGCAGGTAACTAACCAACCAGGTTCAATGTTAGCTAGCTAACATTAGGTTATAACTAGCCCCCAAAAATATTCTGAGGTATGAATAATAAGATCATACACGTAACGTTAGCTAGCTAGCTAACAGTACACTTTAACTTGAAATGAAAACACTATGTCAAAATTAGAAATGTGTAATATCTGAAAATGTGGCCCGCTAGACTATCTTAACTGTGGTCTGAAATCGGAGTAGATAGCCAGAGCGAATTTACCAGATAACGTTGCATCTATCAACAGTTCTTGCAATGACATTCTATTGAAATGTATACTTACATAGTGGAGTATTTTGTTAAGACATGTAGCTAGCTAGCTTGCTAAACAATAAACCATAATCCCAACTCATGACGTTACTAACCTGCATGAATCTGCAGGTAGCTAACCAACCAGGTTCATTGTTAGCTAACAGTACACTTTAACTTGAAATTAAAATTCTTTATGTCAAAATTAGAAGTATGTTATATCTGAAAATGTAGCTAGCTAGACTATCTTACCCGTAGACATCATAGATGTCACGGATGCCATGGTTGCCCTTAGTTTGAAGATGTAATCCGGAGACAGGTGTTTTCTCCATCACCTTAGCTATCATACTCGAATTCTGCTAATGCAGTTTTACTACGCAATATATTTTTTTTAAAGCAGCGTTAGACAGGATTACCTACACATACTGACCAGCTCAAATAGACAGAAGCCCTCTATATGGCAGACCAATCCAAATTCATCTCTAGGCATGTCCAGCCCACTCATTATCTCAGCCAATCATGGCTAGCGGGAAGGTTGCTGACTTTTTCTGTGGCTAAACCAACTATGCTCGTAATTTAACAATTTTATACATATTTACAGATGGCATACAAGTTTGATATTAAGACACTTGAAAGTTCACATGCTCGAGAAGGTATTTCTGCCAAAAAACGCATTTTGATTAAATACATTTTTTGTACGTTCAAATAGCTCTCCTGTGAAGTAGTGACCCGCGGCATAGGCCTAGTTTCCTGAAACGGGTCACATACTGTATGTCTCCTATCTGTCTCAAATGTATATTAAATAACTGCACTGCCTTCGCAAAGTATTCAGACATTGACTTTTTCCACATTTTGTTAGGTTACAGCCTTATTCTAAAATTGATGAGTGATTCAATAGTTTTTTTCCATCTACACACAATACCCCATAATGACAAAGCAAAAACAGGTTTTTAGAAATTGTAGCAAATTTATGAAAAATCTAAAACTAAAATATCACATTTACATAAGTATTCAGACCCTTTACTCAGTACTTTGTTGAAGCACCTTTGGCAGCGATTATAGCCTCAAGTCTTCTTAGGTATGACGCTACAAGCTTGGCACACCTTTATTTGGGGAGTTTTCTCCCATTGTTCTCTGCAGATCCTCTCAAGCTCTGTCAGGATGGATGGGGAGCGTTGCTGCACAACTATTTTCAGGTCTTCAGAGATCTTCGATTGGGTTCAGGTCTGGGCTCTGGCTGGGCCACTCAAGGACATTCAAAGACTTGTCCTGAAGCCACTCCTGCATTGCCTTGGCTGTGTGCTTAGGGTCGTTGTCCTGTTGGAAGGTGAACCTTCGCCCCAGTCTGAGGTACTGAGTGCTCTGGAGTAGGTTGTCATAACGATCTCTCTGTACTTTGCTCCATTCATCTTTGCCTCAATCCTGACAAGTCTCCCAGTACCTGCCTCTGAAAAACATCCCCACAGCATGATGCTGCCACCCCCATTTTTCACCGTAGGAATGGTGGTGCCAGGTTTCCTCCTGACGTGACGCTTGGCATTCATGCCAAGAGTTCGATCTTGGTTTCCCCAGACCGGAGAATCTTGTTTCCCATGGTCGGAGAGTCTTTTAGGTGGCTTTTGGCCACTCGACCATAAAGGCCTGATTGGTGGAGTGCTGCAGAGATGGTTGTCCTTCTGGAAGGTTCTCCCATCTCCATAGAGGAACTCTAGAGCTCTGTCAGAGTGACCATTGAGTTCTTGGCCACCTCCCTGACCAAGGCCCTTCTCCCCTGATTGCTCAGTTTGGCCGGGTGGCCAGCTCTAGGAAGAGTCTTTGTGGTTCCAAACTTCTTCAATTTAAGATTGATGGAGGCCACTGTGTTCTTGGTGACCTTCAATGCTGCAGAATCTTTTTGGTACCCTTCCCCAGATCTGTGCCTTGACACAATCCTGTCACGGAGCTCTACGGACAATTCCTTCGACCTCATGGCTTGGTTTTTTGCTCTAACATGCACTGTCAACTGTGGGACCTTATATAGACAGGTGTGTGCCTTTCCAAATCATGTCCAATCAATTGAATTTACCACAGGTGGGCTCCAATCAAGTTGTAGAGACATATCAAGGATGATCAATGGAAACAGGATGCACCTGACCTCAATTTAGGGTCTGAATACTTATGTAAATAAGGTATTTCAGTTTATTTTCTAAAAACCTGTTTTCACTTTGTTGTTATGGGGTATTGTGTGTAGATTGCTGAGGATTTTTATTTATTTAATCCATTTTGGAATACGGCTGTAACGTACAAAATATGGAAAAGTCAAGGGGTCTGAATATTTTCCGAAGGCACTCTATATACAGGTTATTACATTGTGTGTTACTGACAAATTCAGGTGTTTCATCTGGCTTTATTTATATGTTTTCAACTGCCATTAACTGTCATAATGCTTGTATCTGGATCAGAGGTAGTATCTCCTGGCTAGTGAGTTATTTCCTTGTAAACAAAGCGTTTGTGTGTTTTCAGGTGTCACCTAAGGTGAATTAAAAAAACTCCTGCGCAGTATGTTCGCTGATCTGCAGACCTGTGTCATTTGTCAGACTTCCCAGTCCTCACTTCGGATTGTCTCTATGGCCTCTGGCCACCCACGCAACTGGCCAAATCAAATCAAATGTATTTATATAGCCCTTCGTACATCAGCTGATATCTCAAAGTGCTGTACAGAAACCCAGCCTAAAACCCCAAACAGCAAGCAATGTAGGTGTAGAAGCACGGTGGCTAGGAAAAACTCCCTAGAAAGGCCAAAACCTAGGAAGAAACCTAGAGAGGAACCAGGCTATGAGGGGTGGCCAGTCCTCTTCTGGCTGTGCCGGGTGGAGATTATAACAGAACATGGCCAAGATGTTCAAATGTTCATAAATGACCAGCATGGTCAAATAATAATAATCACAGTAGTTGTCGAGGGTGGAACATGTCAGCACCTCAGGAGTAAATGTCAGTTGGCTTTTCGTAGCCAATCATTGAGAGTATCTCTACCGCTCCTGCTGTCTCTAGAGAGTTGAAAACAGCAGGTCTGGGACAGGTAGCACGTCCGGTGAACAGGTCAGGGTTCCATAGCCGCAGGCAGAACAGTTGAAACTGGAGCAGCAGCACGGAAAAGGTGGACTGGGGACAGCAAGGAGTCATCATGCCAGGTAGTCCTGAGGCATGGTCCTAGGGCTCAGGTCCTCCGAGAGAGAGAGAGAAAGAGAGAATTAGAGAGAGCATACTTAAATTTACACAGGACACCGGATAAGACAGGAGAAATACTCCAGATATAACAGACTGACCCTAGCCCCCCGACACATAAACTACTGCAGCATAAATCCTGGAGGCTGAGACAGGAGGGGTCAGGAGACACTGTGGCCCCATCCGATGATACCCCGGGCCAAACAGGCAGGATATAACCCCACCCACTTTGCCAAAGCACAGCCCTCACACCACTAGAGGGATATCTTCAACCACCAACTTACCATCCTGAGACAAGGCTGAGTATAGCCCACAAAGATCTCCACCACGGCACAAACCAAGGGGGGGCGCCAACCCAGACAGTGGGTTGGCGCCAACTGACCAGTGACCTATTACATTACACACACACACACACACACACACACACACACACACACACACACACACACACACACACACACACACACACACACACACACACACACACACACACACACCTCCTTCTCTGCCTAATAGCCATTATGGAAAATACTCTAGCTGTCTGAGTGCGCAATCAAGATCAAGTTTTGGGGTTAGAGAGCTCCGAGGAGGAAGGGTCAGGTTATAGTGACTGGGCAGATGGTTAGTGAGTGAGTGGTTGTGTTGCAGCATGGCAGGGCTACGTGACTGCTCCGCTTCATTATTCCTACCCTGTGGTTAAGGCTCTCAGAGAGTCCACTGTGGTCTCTAATTATCCACAGGTCCGCCTTTACAGGCCTCATTCACCCAGCGCCGTGGAGACCCACTCAGTCCATCCCCGGCCTGGCTCTCCGGACCTGCTCTTTCTCCCAGAGTCAGTTTGAACCCAGGGCTCCAGCGGTTGTCATGCTTTGTGAGAGGCACTGGAAAGAACTTCTAAGTGGAGTTGGTCCGCTGTTAAGTCTTTGAGTGTGTTGTGGGTTTGGGTGTCTCCATACTCTGTTCATCTGGTTCTGTGTTGCTTGTGTGTGTGTTTAGTGGTGGCAATGCTGTGAAGTTAACTTTGCATGTGAAGGTGCTCTGTCCTGTGGACTGAAAAAGGAGGCTTTTAATTCAGGGCACTCCTCTGATACTTTGAGCGTTTAACTGAACCTTCCCAGACTGACAGATTTTTTATTTCACCTTTATTTAGATGTGCAGGGTTTGCATTTTTGGGACTATTCCATTGGTTCCATTGCACCAAGCCTGCTAAATAAAGTGCAGCTAAAGTATTTGAAAGAAATCCAAGTACTATTTGAGCCCAGGTCTGGTGAGACGTCTCTCCAGTGGTAGATATGGCAGATAGTAGAGTGAAACAAAAGGACAAGCACCCTGCTAATGCAAAGCAGATGTCTGGCCACAGAAACATGTTGTATTCTAAGAGAACTAATGTCTGCAGTTTGCCACCCAAATTATCTGAGCATTTACATGGCAGCTGACTTCTTTGTTGAGTTTCTATTCTGTTTTTAAATGGGGTTTGTTACTCAGTAATTTTCCTTAGAAAGTGGTGACACCCCATCTTATATGTGATGCAAGGTTATTTTGGCTTAGGACCAGCAGTCTTTCTCTTGTAGAAAGAGGGAGAGAGAAGTTTGTCTGTTTGGAAACTATTTTAAGCAGCTGTGTAATACCTTGTTTTGATCAAATAAAAGCACAAGCTGAGTAGCATTGAATGTTTCAGTGACAACTTTGTTTTTTCCTCAGGCAGCAATTGCAGGCAGACATCTGCGAACGTAATAACGAGTCACTTTAATTTCATGTTGTCTATTCCAAATTCTGTCTGCTCTCCCAATTTGGTCTAATAGTTTTTCAGTGTTCTTCTGGTCTTGTAAGTCATGGCTTCTTGGTTTTGCTTGCATGTGGCGCTGTACTCTGCGTTCTCTCACCCCAGATCAATTGTCAGAGAGAGATTAGTCAGTCTGTGTGTGATGCCGGCATGCCACAACACATTTTGGGCACAGAAACAGCTGAATACTCACGCCCTGATCCATTATACTTGAGACATGGTTTAAGTGTTCATTGTTTGCAACATTGTACCAATTTGCTGGTTATGGGTGTAAAACGTTCAGTGTGTGTATTTCGTGAATTTGGGTATTCACATTATTCTTAAAGGGAAAGAGAAATTGATCCAACTTTTAATGAAACAAAAACATAATTCTTAAAGGGAAAGAGAAATTGATCCCAGTTTTTAAGGAAACTAACAAGTACAATACACACTAACTCCATTTCAGCTATGTGTGAAATAGCTGAACGTCTTTGAAAGTAATATTGGAATATGTTTTCTACTGTACCCCCCCCCCCCCCCCCCCCCAGCTAATAACATATTATTAAAGGGATCATTCATTATTACATACTGTGTGTACATACTGTGTGTACTATAAAATGCCATACAAAATGCAACATGTAGTCATGATACTATAATACACACCAGAGAGGTTTTACCCTCAGCCTCAATGGCCAAATCTCAGGATACAAGTCTATGTGTTTACACTGTGTTGAAACCACTGCCTGGAATGGCAGCATGTGTTTCATTTGTAGAGCTTACAGTAAGTATATAAGTCATTCCTCTTTCCATCTCATTCCATTAAAATCTCTTTACCATAGGAACATATAGTATTTGTTTCACACATTGTTAAATGGTCCTAAACTTCGAATGAGGATATGTTCTAATCAAACAACCTTTCAACAGCTTGTTTTAAGTTATTGTTAAGGCTTTCAGAACCATAATTTACATCTAGCCAAACCTTCGATCTGTCAATTCTCTAATGAACTCATCATGTTTGGCCTGAATGAGAATGGGGTTTTACAAGGTTGCCAGTCCTGCTCTAAGTCTATCTCACAGAGGAGTTAATGCACCTCAATTTAAGTTTACTTCCTCATCACCTGTTTCCTCAGACACTATTCACAGTCACTCCAGGTTTCTGTGGTTCTTGGCACGACTCATTTAGCGTAAAACCAAGCAATGATAGTCCTCTTGCATTTGTTCCTAAAATCCTTTTGTTGAGAGCAGAATACCTGAGGCACAGGGCTGGTTTACAATGTCTGCACTGTATGGTTACCTGCCAAGCTGCTCTGAATCCACACACTTGCAGTGATTCACTAATGGAGCGATGCCCAAGTCATACTTCAGCACAGTTCCTGTAAGAAACAGTTGTTTTTTTCACCTCGAAGCACTAAGGGAAAAGTATAATTTTTTTCTCTTCATTTTATACTTGTAAAATGAATCACGCTTCCTCCGTCCCCTCTGCCAAAGGGCCACAGGGGAAATGCTCAGCGCTTATCGCAAAAGCCCTGCCAAACTAGTGGCCTTAGGCCAAAGTGCCGGCCTGGCCAAGACAGCCACCTGTTTTCACCTCCACTATGCCAAGTCTGCAGAGGTAATTGTCTGTGAGAGAAGTAGTCCATCCATCCCTCATTATTAGGATACCATGACCTGGCCATGTCCAAGTGCACCACTGAAGACCTAATAGAATGGCTCAATCTCTTCCCTAATCTCCATTCACCTCACAGTAAAAATGTCCCTATTTGTGTTTAGTTCATGAAGTGCCCTTTCCATTGGAGCTGAAGTAGCTGCCCTAATAGAATGGCCTTTATGACACTGCTGCTGCATTGTAGTGCTCATTAAGAGATATGACTCATGTCGTAAACCTGGTATGTTAGGGTTCTCTTCAGCCCAAGGCTGTAGGACTAGTGTGGTTGTTTGCAGGGCCTCTGACCAACATAGCAATGTTGACACAAAGATCAGAAGAGCAGAACATTAACCCTCAATTGAGACGGTAAATACAGTTAACGTGGTTGCTCATTTAAATAAAATCACATTTTATTTGTCACATGCTTGGTAAACAACAGGTGTAGACTAACAGTGAAATACTTACTTATGGGCCCTTCACAACAATGCAGAGAGAAAAATATACAAATAATTGAAAGATAATAATACGAGGAATAAATGCACAATGAGTAATGATAACTTGGCTATAGACATGAGGTAACAGTACCGAGTCGATGTGCAGGGGTACGAGTTAATTGAGGTAGATATGTACATATAGGTAGGGGTAAAGTGACTAGGTAACAGGATAGATAATAAGCAGTGGCAGCAGCATACGTGATGAGTCAAAAGAGTTAGTGCAAAAAGGGTCAATGCAGATAGTCGGTGTAGCTATTTGGTTAATTAGCAGCTTTGTGGCATGGGGGTTGAAGCTGTTCAGGGTCCTGTTGGTTCCAGACTTTAATGCTCAATTGTGCTTCTATAATTCAATGCTGTGTACACATAATTACCAAACTCATTCGTATACAAACACATCATGGTACTGTATCACAGGAGCACAAACACATCAAGGTACTGTATCACAGGAGCACAAACACATCATGGTACTGTATCACAGGAGCACAAACACATGTAAGAACATTATATGTATTTGTCTGGGCCTCTTGTCTGAGTGTGGAGTGAACCCACTGGTCCTAACACCTGGAGAGGCACCAAGGGTTTGGGTTGAAGTGGACCAGGATGTCAGGAACGAGTTGTGTTGGCCTGATTCCTGTGTTTGTAGGGCTGCATGTGTGTGATGACGAGAATTTACCCCTCATGAAAGGACTGGCACACTGACCACAGTTGAATTCAGCCATGTCCATAGCCAGTATTATCAGCAAACCTCAGCTGTCTGCGTTCCACACACAGCACGGGTCATTATGGTTGTCAGGTGAATGGCACTCTTACGCCATGTGTTATGGCAATAATGTTGAATGCTTTATCCTGTATGTTTGTGTATATGTTTAGTGGTTATATATACAGGAGTATGTGTATGTAACAGGGCTCTTTTCGCTGTGTACTCCACAGCGCCTTGCTGGCAGAAACGGTCAAGTTGCCCAGGCAAACCTGCAGCAGATGCACCAAGAGCCCGCCTTCCTTCTGTGGATGGGGCTCCTGATTGGACGACTATTACAGATCATCCTGCAGAGAAGATGATGGGTAGACAGAAGCCTCAATCCCAATCCTGCAGCACCCAGCAGACACGTACTGTAGCACCTGGGAGAATTCTGTCAAAAGACCCTGTACATATGTGATTATATAAAATGCTACATTTTCAGAATGGATCCTCCTGCATATGTGGACCTATACAAATTTGTCTTGATGGTTTTTAACTTTGAATGGCCTCAAGATTCCCTGATCCAGGATAAGTTGGAATAGGGAATTTGTACAGCTTTGGAGAATACTTTCTTTGGGAATTCTACAACAACTGGAATTTTGCACCTACTGTATGTTTCCTGCTCAGATTTGGAAAGCTGAGCCTAATCAAACCACCAAAGATGGAGTGTCCTGTTGCAGAGCACTCACAGGGATAATGCCATGTGGGTAATGCTTTGTGGAGGTTACATGTGCCTTGTACAGTTTCTCGCTTTTTTACTAAGCTGTTTTCTTTTTCTTGCAGCTATTTATTTTTCACCTATGTATTTAATTTGTTTGTGAGTTTACCCATGGTCAGATGTGTCGAGTCTGCGCTGTGTCTGTTCCTCCTGGTTCTCATGGCTTCTCACTGTTTCCTTTCCTCATCCAAACATCATCTGCAATTCTATTTTGATGCAGCCAGTTCCATGGCTGGTTCCATTGACCCCAGACATTTAAATCTTAATATTAAATCTTAAATTATTTGTAAGCACCATTTTTTAAATGTATTTTCTTTCCAAACATATTCAGTACAATAGCAAGGATGTTAGTAATAATTGTAAGAACAACAACAGCTAAAAACATTGATAGCAAATACAATGCCTAAAATAATAATATTTAATTAAATTAAAGTACATGAATTAGGGCAAATAATGTAAGTTCTTGAAACAACTTATTTTACTGTTGTCTCACTTGTTTAACCCTGCCCCTTTTCAGATGTCAAACATAATTGCTGTTATCATTTAGCATTTACCTCGGACGGGCTGTTGTCAGGGCTTTCTTAGCCCAGCTGACACTCATGTTGGCCCGGCCAGGTCCTGTGCAGCGCTGCCAGGTCATTAAATGCTCATAGAAGCTTTGCTGGGAGAGAACCAAACTCTGAGCACCAGGGGAGCAGGGCTTTGTCAATGGAGAGCCATGAGCTAACATTATCCAGAGGAACAGGCCGAGAGAGCCAATGGGTTCAATACAGGTTTTAATGGATGGGATGACTTGCAGTGCTTGAGAACTTAGATCGATAGACAGGGATAAAAACCACCCAACAACCTTGAAGGATCTATATTCAAATTCTTAAAAAATTGTTGTATTTCTAATCTGTGGTAGTATGAATGTTTTTTTAAGGCCCAGTGCAGTCAAAATCCTGTTTTTCCTGTGTTTTGATGAAACTATCACTTTAAAAGATGGAAGGAATTTGAGGCAGTATAAGTTAATATATACCAATAACAAAGAGTTCCAAACCTCTTTGCCAATAACAGTTAGTTTTCAGATTACATACTCAGACCACTCCACCAGTCCTAACAAAATTATTGCCAGAGAAATAGTTTTTTGCTAAAGAGCTATTTTTGTTTATTTTTTACAGTTTTAATGGAAAACTATTACAGTAAGGCACTTGCTTAATTGTTACCCAGAAATGATTTGATATTGAGATAAAAACAGATGCATTGGGCCTTTAAGGATAAACAAAAATTGAAGTAGGGTTACTTTGAATGTTACATGCTACCACATTGTGCACCATGGGTTGGTTTGAAATGTATGTGTCCTCTTGTGTGAGCCAAAGATTGATTACACTGTAATTTTGCTGGTTAGATCTTATTGTATAGTACAGTATAGGCGTGGTTCCGTCCAACTGCCTTGGCCACCCTTTTGATTCCATTGCCTCATATTTGTCAGTCTGCCAGTATTTGATTTGAAAATTAATTTCACACCCACAGTTCAATAAATGTTATCCATGGAATTAAATGTTAACGGTATAAAATGTGCTGATAAAAGCCTATCTTTAAAATAACATAGCACTTACAGCTCATTAGAGGTTTTAATTGCCAATCATCTGCCTTTTAGATTTTTTATTCGCCATGTAGACGAAATGTAAGGTATTAGTTGATGAAATTATCTGCAAACCCAATTTTTATTGAGAAGCGTATCATTCCGTCATGTTTTTCTTTGTACCAAAATTGTATTTTCTTTTTTGGTGTTGTCAAATGAAACCAAAGACCTAATTCCAAAGTTGTGTATCTCAGAAGGGTGTAGTCGAGTCTAGAGGCTTTCCAAGAGAACAACTGAAAGCTGAATTTTCACCTTCTGAAACTGATATGGAAACTTCTCAGACAGTCAGCCAATGGTTCCATGTACTCTAGATATCAATCCATTGAGTGACAGCATAGTCCATACTGTCCATACTTCTTAATGAGTAGAGACCAGACCATAGATAGAAATAACATTTTTCCCAGACACATACAATAACTTAATTTTGATCCGCAACATTCCCAAGATGTCCTTAGCAAGAGCCATACATTTCAACCAGTGTCATCTTGGTGGAGGAAGTGCAGGTGTGTCCCTCTTGCACTATGATTACTGTCCCAGAATTCTGTCTGTTCAGGACCCTTTTGCACTGAGCGCAGATAGACATAAACTGATTTATCTGACTCACAGGACCCAGTACATTTGTAGCAAAATGTCAATTTTTTTCAGTTCTTTTTTTTTTGCACTGAAATGTTTTAAGGTTGTGATTTAAATTGTGCATAATGCTGTGCCTGTATAAAGCCTTTTTTCATCTTTTTAAAAATGTGTTTCTTCTTTCATTGTTGATTAAACCACATTATTTTTAATGATAAGTTAGTAAGCCCCTGTCATTGTTCTATAACTAGAACCACTCCTATTGCAGTCATAATGGATTTAATCACAGGCAGCTCATAGAAAGTTTGACCAAAGAAAAATGTGTGGCGAAATATCTTTAGTGCAAACTCTCATTAACACATGTCTACATTTTTGTAAGTGTCATACATTCTCAAAAAATGACTATTTGGGTTCAAGTGAAAATAGAAAAGACTATTCATTTGTGTATCTGTGTAAAAAGAGGACTTTCTTCCTCTGTGTGGCGGCCACGCTTATCTCTGATCATCTGCAGGACATGGAAAGTACGGTACCTTCCCTAGCTTGGCACAAACAGCCTGAGATAATTATACATCCCATATTCAGCCAGTCAGTGGCTGCTACACTAAGCTCCATGTGACTGTGCACAGTCCAGGGTGAATTCCAGTATCCGTATAGAGAAAACCTTTTATCCACTTAGTGGCAAGGTGAACTATTGAGAGGACAGTACGGTGGGTAGGTATTTATTCAGCCTGAGGTGTAAACATTTGGTTGAAACTTGCGTAAGAATTGTAAGATGAGTCAAATGAATCAAGAACGATCTGAACTCCTTCTCTCTATCACACACACACACTTGAGCATGTCTGAATTCGAGCATCACAATATATTTCAGCTAAGTATTATTAAAGTTCAGCTGCTTGGTGAGAGTTTACATGAACTTGAGTTTCACAGCCTAACAGCAGACACACACAGCCATTGTCTTTATCCAAAACAGACTAGCTGACTAATTGAGCTTTGTAGAGATCCAAACTGAGCCCTGAATCCCACACTCTTCACCACTGACTCAGTGGAATACCCAAAGTGGTGGACTACTACCTGAAGGATCACTAAAGACCCAACTATATCAGCCCTATGATAAATCCAACAAGTGCATAGCACACTTATATACAATACTATTTTATTTCTTATTCAGTTCTTCACTTGCTGGATTCAGTGGTATACATAGGACATAGCACTGTGTAATCTCTAGGAATAGCAAATTAATTAGAATCCATTATCTGTTCAGGTCATCCCTCAACACTTTAAGTGTTTCTCTTGTGACAGTGATACTGGCTCAATGGCATATTCCCTTAATATCACCTCAGGTGGAAGAACTCATAGCACATGGGATTTTGATCTAATACAGAATGAGAATGTCTACAGGATTAGAAATTCAAATGCTAATTCATTGAATTTGATATTACTAGAAGCCATGCCATTTGTAGTGTATTGGTATAGCACAGTGGTGCTATTTCACAGTCATAGGCTTTTAGAGATGGCTGATTTTCAATGACAGCCTCTACAGCTTGAAATGCACAGTGAAAATCCATTCTTTCGGTATCTAATCAGAGTCTGTTTTTACCTCTCTGCACTAAAGCCAAGAGGCAACGTGCTTAGGATACTGTGGTCAGAGACCCCAGTCAAATCTCTTCCTCTGTTGAGTGCTTTGAAATACTTCATGTGAGATTCATGTTGAACTTAACTTTAGTGTCTTCCCTTTATGCCCCCCCCTTTTGAAAATGTAATGAATTTTAGAAATGTTGAGTAGTTTCTTTGAACTCATCACTCGTCCCTTTGATAATCACAAGATTAAACTGTTTTTTTCCTACTTTTTTTTCCTTCTCTCCTTTCTTCTTCAAACGTCAGCAGCTGGAGTTGACCTCCTGAGAGGGGATGTGTGTGTGTGTGTGTGTGTGTGTGTGTGTGTGTGTGTGTGTGTGTGTGTGTGTGTGTGTGTGTGTGTGTGTGTGTGTGTGTGTGTGTGTGTGTGTGTGTGTGTGAGATTCGTATATGGCTCAGACACATAGAAGAAGATCCAACACAGAACAAGGGCATCTTCACGGGTCCTGGTTAATCTAGTGTGAGTTTTTTCGCTTGTGCGTGTGTTTATGTGTTTTCAACTCATCCTCAGTCTAATAATTGTACAGACTGTTCTGGCTAGGCGTTAACCCCTGTGAGCCTCTCTTATTATTTACTTTCTAAGGAATCCTGAGAGGCCATGGCTTCCAATACTCAGATAAACAGTAGTGTAAAAAGTACCCAATTGTCTGACTGAAAGTAAAGATACCTTAATAGAAAATGACTCAAGTAAAAGTCAAAGTCAAAGTTATAAATATACTTAACAAGAGGAATACCTATATACGAATGCTGTTCATTGGCTATAGCACAACATTCAACACCATAGTACCCTCCAAGCTCATCATTAAGCTTGAGGCCCTGGGTCTCAACCCCGCCCTGTGCAATTGGGTCCTAGACTTCCTGACGGGCCGCCCCCAGGGGGTGAAGGTAGGTAACAACATCTCCACTTCGCTGACCCTCAACACTGGGGCCCCACAAGGGTGCATGCTCAGCCTCCTCCTGTACTCCCTGTTCACCCATGATTGTGTGACCATGCACGCTTCCAACTCAATCATCAAGTTTGCAGACGACACAACAGTAGTGGGCTTGATTACCAACAACGATGAGACAGCCTACAGGGAGGAGGTGAGGGCACTCGGAGTGTGGTGTCAGGAAAGCAACCTCTCACTCAACGTCAAGAAAGGAGGTAATCGTGGACTTCAATGAACAGCAGAGGGAGAACCCCCCTATCCACATCGATGGGACAGCAGTGGAGAAGAAGTACCTCGGCGTACACATCACGGACAAACTGAAATGGTCCACCCACAGAAATTGTGGTGAAGAAGGCGCAAAAGCGCCTCTTCAACCTCAGGAGGCTGAAGAAATTTGGCTTGTCACCTAAAACCCTCACAAACTTTTACAGATGCATAATTGAGGGCATCCTGTCGGGCTGTATCAACTGCACCGCCTACAACCGCAAGGCTCTCCAGAGGGTGGTGCAGTCTGCACAATGTATCACCGGGGGCAAACTACCTGCACTCCAGGACATCTACAGCACCCGATGTCACAGGAAGGCCAAAAGGATCATCAAGGACAACAACCACCCGAGCCACTGCCTGTTCAACCCGCTACCATCCAGAAGGTGAGGTCAGTACAGGTGCATCAAAGCTGGGACCGAGAGACAGAAAAATAGCTTCTATCTCAAGGCCCTCAGACTGTTAAACAGCCATCACGAACACAGAGAGGCTGCTGCCAACATACAGACTTGAAATTATTGGCCACTTTAATAAATGGATCACTAGTCACTTTACTAATGCCACATTAACAATGTTTACATATCTTGCATTACTCATCCCATATATATAGACTGTATTTTATACCATCTATTGCATCTTGCCTCTTGCATCTTGGGCATTGCTCATCCTTATATTTATATGTATATATTATTAATCCATCCCTTACTTAGATTTGTATATATTAGGAAGTTGTTGTGGAATTGTTAGATTACGTTATATAGTGCTGCACTGTCGGAACTAGAAGCACAAGCATTTCGCTACACTCGCAATAACATCTGCTAACCATGTGTATGTGACCAACACAATTTGATTTGATTTAAAGTTGCAATATGTAACGGTGATCCGACCAAATTCACATAGAAATATGAGTATTGATATATCATTCTACTTGACAGCAAGTCTAAGAAGCGGTAGATCTGTTCTATGTCTGATATTTCTATTTTTCTTTAGCTAACATAAGCTAGCTAATGTTAGCAAATAAGAGTAGCTCAATCTGGATAAACATCTAATTCACCCTTGTCTGGAAAACACTGTTACTAAAAATAGAATTGTCGATATAGCTAACTCACTCTGTTTGTGTGCTGGTAACGTCAGCAATAATGAATGTGTATAAATGGTTGGTTAGTTGGCTCTCAGACAGTCTCAGCTGAATAGCAATCTTGCTTGCAATTTAGTGAGGCTAGTTAGCTAACAACAACTACACAATATTGAAAAAAATTGAGAAAATGCATCCCATAACATTTTAACATGGAAATAGCTGTTCTATCTTTCAGCCTACAGTAGCAGCCAATGTGTGGTGTTCAATGTAGGCCTACATTCCATGAGACATTTGAAAAAAAAACATGTAAGAATTGACATTAACCTGTTTATCCACTTGTCCTTCAGACAATGAGGTGACTGAAAATGTTGTGTTATTTGATGCAAGAAACCACATTACAAAATACAATTCATTATTTTTGCCATACCATTATTACAGAGAATCAGACAAATTATGCTACCTTCTGCCTATTGGCTACTTAGCTTATTCAAGCCTGTCTCGAAATACAACACTGCCCCTTACAGAAAAAAAGCTCTTTAATTGACTTGCTTTTCAAAGATGGCTAGAAATGCACATGTTTTGTGCTCTTGTAGGAAGAAACCAATCCCCCATTGCTGACTAGAAATGACCTATAACTGGGCTAATAATGCTACATGCAGCTCTTGCTTTGATCTCAAAATAAGCGTGTCTACTTGCGACCACTTATGCTGTAAACACAGTCCAGTTCAAAGTGAATGGCACAGATTCATATATGGCAATGGTCTATATTTGCATATAGGGATACTGCGGCTCTGATTGGTTATGGTGCACCGGTCTGTGTAGAGTATGGACCTGAGTCATGTCTGTAAATGCAATTGAATCCTACCCCAATGCGCTCTGGCTACAAGAAAATATATTGCATAGTTTGTTTTGTTTTCGTATGTTGCATTGAAAGTGGCTAATATTGCATTGATTCGATTACAATTCACACAGTAGAATGAAATGTTGATAGTATTAACTAAAGCGGAAAACTAGAAAGTTGAGTGAAGTTCAGTCCAGGGAGAGCTGCTTAGAGGGAATATTGGTTACAGAGGGTTAGAGGTAGCCTGAGAACCTTCCAGAACATGTAATTCATTTAGTCTACCCCTCTTCTCTTTTTACCTTTTGTCTTTGTAAAACTCAGGTTAACTGGAGTCATTACACAGTGCCCTGCTGAAAAATACCCCAAAGCGGTGGCATTTGTGGGTACACAAGCATCAGGGAGCAGAAACAGCTTGCGGTCATGGAGCACAACAAGATTGTGGGACAGAAACCAGCAAGGGACACTAAAATCTATAAAATCAAGACTCCAACAGTAATGACACAACCACCTCATTCTTCTCTCTGCAGATTCTTAAAACATAATGCAGACATGCCTACAAAAATCCCCTGCAAAGGGCTACTATTGACAAGAATGATCTGTGAAAGTCAATGGGCTGGAGGAAGTTTACAGACAGTACTTTGAGATGAGGAAGGGGTTTTTGGTTGTGCAGTGTTGTGGTTAGACAGTAAATGTATTGTTCTGTATGAGAGCGATTGAGGTGTCAATTCTCCTCAGTCTCCCATACACAACAATTCATACTGTGTAAGAACTGCCCTCCTAAGACTTTTCACACCTTTTTTGGCCCCCCAGCCCATTCACTTTGTTGACTGATCTTTCCTCTCAAAAGCAGCTCCCAATGTCCCCTCATTGTCCCTAAACAATATGCTAGCCGTCCTAGTCGGTTGACACCTTTACCAGCAAAGGTGTGTTGCTCTACGTCCCTTCCACAAAAAGTGTAAAATGCTAACACCACAACCATGTCTTTGCAGGAGACGTGCAGTACCAGGACAAAACAGTTGGTAGTTAAGAATCCCTACACCACTTTTTGAAGAGTCTTAAAGGCTCAAATCAAATCAAATTTTATTGGTCACATACATATGGTTAGCAGTTGTTATTGCGAGTGTAGCGAAATGCTTGTGCTTCTAGTTCCGACTATATCTCAGCATTCAACACCATTGTACCCTCCAAGCTCATCATTAAGCTTGAGGCCATGGGTCTCAACCCCACCCTGTGCAATTGGGTCCTGGACTTTCTGACGGGCCGCCCCAGGTGGTGAAGGTAGGTAATTCTCTGTGGTACACCAAACAGTAACTATCCTGTAACTCCCAGTAATGGATACCAAAAATCT
The DNA here is from genome assembly GCF_016432855.1 of Salvelinus namaycush. Taxonomy (NCBI): domain Eukaryota; kingdom Metazoa; phylum Chordata; class Actinopteri; order Salmoniformes; family Salmonidae; genus Salvelinus; species Salvelinus namaycush. The sequence goes on from NC_052310.1 coordinate 52,754,908, forward strand.
TTGGTTAAATCACATTATCTGGTGTAACGATCTGTAGCTAAGAGAACTGGTGGTCTTGATGAAATTGCCATTCACAAAGAAACATACAGTACGCAAATACAATAAGATCAGTGTAGTAAAGTTCAGGGAATACTTGTAAAGCTGTGGGAGGAGTATTGTCATGATCAAACTGCCATTCAGCTCCTCATGAGTCATCTGCTTGAAATCCAGCATAATGTATGAACCCTCGAGAGGGATACAGATCACGGGATACAGTTCTGTGACAATGACACATGCAGGCAAAGGAATTCTGTTTCTGTATCTAGAATTCACTCCAGGAAGAAGCCCAGGCACCCGATATTGTCTGTAAAACAAAAAAATGTAATCAATTATACTCTATTGTAGTTTGAACGACAGTTGAACTGTGCCAGTATCAACATTAAGGTAGACTAGTTGAACATGCATACATGTGAACAGGCACAGAGATTACATTTCCCACCATATCTAGCCTAATAGAAAGAAATATGGCATAACTGTCACGGCTGTCTTCGTCCTCCTCGTCTGAGGAGTAAGAAATGTCGGACCAATACGCAGCGTGGTAAGTGTTCGTCCTTTTAATGGAAAACTGAACACTACAAAACAACAAAGTGACAACCGTGAAGCTAATGAACAATCGTGCTGACACAAACACTACACATAGACAATCACCCACAACCCACAATGACAAAACAGGCTACCTAAATATGGTTCCCAATCAGAGACAACGACTGACCCCTGCCTCTGACTGAGAACCATACTAGGCCAAACACATAGAAAATGACCTACAGAACAAAACAGAAAAAACAACATAGAATGCCCACCCCAACTCACGCCCTGACCAAACTAAAATAAAGACATAACAAAGGAACTAAGGTCAGAACGTGACAACTAGCTAGTAAAATTATTTACATTTGCTGATGTTACACGTTTGCTAACAAGTTACAAATGCAAGGTGTGGCGCATAACAAGTTAACAAGCGCCAGGCTAACTAGCTTGCCAACTTAAGTCATCTGCTAACATTTGCTGGTAAACCTAGCTTTAGTTTGCTGGTTGTAATATTGTAGCTTGCTGTTTAGTAGCCATATCTACAACTAAAAATAAGAGATTTTACAATCAAGAAACAAAAGATCTCTGATTGTAAAGCCTCTTCTATTTTTTTTGTCATAGATATGGCTACCGGTAGTTGTTAAGCTAAGTTAACTACCTAGCTAGCTAGCTACCTTGCTAAGTTAGCAAACAGATTTTTCCCCCTTCAATTTCCCCCCACTGTAACACAGTAGTACAGTACCAGTCAAAAGTTGGGGCACACCTACTCATTGCAGGGTTTTTCTTTATTTTTTACGATGTTCTACATTGTAGAATAATAGTGAAGACATCAAAACTATGAAATAACACATATGGAATCATGTAGTAACCAAAAACCTTTAAACAAATCAAAATATATTTTTGATTCTTCAAAGTAGCCACCCTTTGACTTGATGACAGCTTTGCACACTCGCTAAATCCACAATCGCTAAATCCAACTCATTATTCTCAAATCTTCTTCGCTATATTCTGTTTGAAAGATGTATGGTTGATTATACAACGGTGGGCCTAATCCTAAATGCTGATTGGTGAAAACCGTGTCTATTCCACAAGTTATCACCGGCTAAATCTATGACATTAAAATGCCTATTTACTCTGTTCTATCTGACTGCACAATCCATTGTCTTATCAGCCCAGCCAGGCAATTTATAAACTTGATCTCCACTATAAATGCATCTAGACATTATCTCACATTTCTTTTAGACTAAAATATTTGTATAAACCTTGCTGTCTGTCTCTGACTTTTGCAACATTGTTTCAATATTCAAATTCCATCTCCAGCTGTCCCATAGTAATGAACATGTCAGGAGTCGGGACAAGACAGACTGCAAGGCAGGTTCTTAGTCAGTCGAAATCATGAATCAGCTGGCATGATTTTTAAGGATATATACAGAGAAATGTCAATTGAAAAAAGGTCAAACGAAATGAAGTGCAGCTAGTTTACAGTCTTTGCAGCTTCAGTTTGAAGTGATTGTGTTCGCTGTGTTGTTGGCTAGCTCCTCTGAACAACAGTCTCCTGATGAGTGAGCACATTTCAATCAATCAATCAATCAAGTTTATTTTATATAGCCCTTCGTACATCAGCTAATATCTCGAAGTGCTGTACAGAAACCCAGCCTAAAACCCCAAACAGCTAGTAATGCAGGTGTAGAAGCACGGTGGCTAGGAAAAACTCCCTAGAAAGGCCAAAACCTAGGAAGAAACCTAGAGAGGAACCAGGCTATGAGGGGTGGCCAGTCCTCTTCTGGCTGTGCCGGGTGGAGATTATAACAGAACTATGCCAAGATGTTCAAAAATGTTCATAAGTGACAAGCATGGTCAAATAATAATCATGAATAATTTTCAGTTGGCTTTTCATAGCCGATCATTAAGAGTTGAAAAACAACAGGTCTGGGACAGGTGGCGGTTCCATAACCGCAGGCAGAACAGTTGAAACTGGAATAGCAGCAAGGCCAGGCAGACTGGGGACAGCAAGGAGTCACCATGCCCGGTAGTCCCGACGTATGGTCCTAGGGCTCAGGTCCTCCGAGAGAAAGAAAGAGAGAAGGAGAAAATTAGAGAGAGCCAAGATTTTCAAAATGATCATAAATGACAAGCATGGTCAAATAATAATCAGGAATAAATCTCAGTTGGCTTTTCATAGCCGATCATTAAGAGTTGAAAACAGCAGGTCTGGGACAGGTAGGGGTTCCGTAACCGCAGGCAGAACAGTTGAAACTGGAATAGCAGCAAGGCCAGGCGGACTGGGGACAGCAAGGAGTCATCATGCCCGGTAGTCCTGACGTATGGTCCTAGGGCTCAGGTTCTCAGAGAGAGAGAAAGAAAGAGAGAACGAGAGAATTAGAGAGAGCATACTTAAATTCACACAGGACACTGGATAAGACAGGAGAAGTACTCCAGGTATAACCAACTGACCCTAGCCCCCCGACACATAAACTACTGCAGCATAAATACTGGAGGCTGAGACAGGAGCGGTCAGGAGACACTGTGGCCCCATCCGAAGATACCCCCGGACAGGGCCAAACAGGAAGGATATAACCCCACCCACTTTGCCAAAGCACAGCCCCCGCACCACTAGAGGGATACCTTCAACCACCAACTTACAATCCTGAGACAAGGCCGAGTATAGCCCACAAAGATCTCCACCACAGCACAAACCAAGGGGGGGCGCCAACCCAGACAGGAAGATCACGTCAGTAACTCAACCCACTCAAGTGACGCACCCCTCCTAGGGACGGCATGAAAGAGCACCAGTAAGCCAGTGACTCAGCCCCTGTAATAGGGTTAGAGGCAGAGAATCCCAGTGGAGAGAGGGGAACCGGCCAGGCAGAGACAGCAAGGGCGGTTCGTTGCTCCAGAGCCTTTCCGTTCACCTTCACACTCCTGGGCCAGACTACACTCAATCATATGACCTACTGAAGAGATAAGTCTTCAGTAAAGACTTAAAGCTTGAGACCGAGTCTGCGTCTCTCACATGGGTAGGCAGACTGTTCCATAAAAATGGAGATCTATAGGAGAAAGCCCTGCCTCCCGCTGTTTGCTTAGAAATTCTAGGGACAATTAGGAGGCCTGCGTCTTGTGACCGTAGCGTACGTATTGGTATGTACGGCAGGACCAACTCGGAAAGATAGGTAGGAGCAAGCCCATGTAACGCTTTATAGGTTAACAGTAAAACCTTGAAATCAGCCCTTGCCTTAACAGGAAGCCAGTGTAGGGAAGCTAGCACTGGAGTAATATGATCAAATTTCTTGGTTCTAGTCAGGATTCTAGCAGCCGTATTTAGCACTAACTGAAGTTTATTTAGTGCTTTATCCGGGTAGCCGGAAAGTAGAGCATTGCAGTAGTCTAACCTAGAAGTAACAAATGCATGGATTAATTTTTCTGCATCATTTTTGGACAGAAAATTTCTGATTTTTGCAATGTTACGTAGATGGAAAAAAGCTGTCCTTGAAACAGTCTTGATATGTTCGTCAAAAGAGAGATCAGGGTCAAGAGTAACGCCGAGGTCCTTCACAGTTTTATTTGAGACGACTTTACAACCATCAAGATGAATTGTCAGATTTAACAGAAGATCTCTTTGTTTCTTGGGACCTAGAACAAGCATCTCTGTTTTGTCCGAGTTTAAAAGTAGAAAGTTTTCAATGCCTCATTAGCTCATTGTTATGGATGTATCCAAATAAATGTCACTAGAAAAGAGCTTAAACATTTTCAATGCCTCATTAGCTCATTGTTATGGATGTATCCAAATAAATGTCACTAGAAAAGAGCTTAAACAAATGCAAATGTGGCTACTTTGCTGTACATCTGGCTGCACTTTTTGACGTGGCTGTAAATTAGCCGTAGTTGGCTAGCTAGCAAGCAAGGGATAAGAACATTGCCAGCCAGTATGGCAATGGAACATTTATAATGAACGACTGGGTCGTGTCCATAGATACAGTACAACTGGATTGCGTCTCTAGCAACCAAATCAGTGTGTGTGTGTGTGTGTGTGTGTGTGTGTGTGTGTGTGTGTGTGTGTGTGTGTGTGTGTGTGTGTGTGTGTGTGTGTGTGTGTTTGAAGCACAGTTTCTCAAGCCCATCTCAGTTAAAGCTTGCAGAGATTGCATCACATTTACATCAACCCCACCACGCATACAGCTTTTTGATGTCAGTAACAGCATTATGTTTACATGCACACTAATAATGAGATATTAAACAGATTATTACCTTAATAGACGTAAGGTCATAATCGAAGTAAGCATACACCGATAAAAACAAATGGTTTTCTACGCAATCTTTCATATTAATAGGACATATAAACAGCTTAATCAGTGTTCCTGTGGTATATCAGAACCAGTAGTGCAAGCCACCAAAGGCTCTGCATGGTCAATCCGGCATCTGCATTGGCCATACAGCCTTTACGGGGAAAAGGCCTCTGCAGAAGTCAGGGAATTCATACATTTTGCGCTTCGGGGAGCAGAGCTGTTGTGAAGGAAGTGAGTTTGTGTTTATACAGGACCTACCGGCCCCACTTACCGTCAACCAATCTTGTCATTGTCGAAAATGGCGCCGAAGAGGATGGCTGACGTTTTACATGCTCCTAACTAACTATGCTATTTTGTTAGTTTTTTTGCGTTGTTTGTAACTTATTTTTTGTACTTATTTTGTACATAATGTTGCTGCTACCGTCTCTTATGACCGAAAATAACTTCTGGACATCAGCGATTACTCACGTCGAACTGGAAGAAGCTTTTTCCTTTAACGAGTCCGACGAGAAGGATATACTGCTTTCCCGGGAACAGGCCCAAATCCCCGTCATTTGTGTAAAGAAAATTTGGAGAAAAAGGGGGCGGAGGTCAGGCTGAGAATTCATAGGCGAGCGAGTAAACTCCCACTGCCATCCTTTCTATTGGCCAACGTGCAATCATTGGAAAATAAAATCGATGACCTACGGCACATATGTCAGAGTCAAGGCCCGCGGGCCACATCCGGCCCGCGAGAAGGTTTTTTACGGCCCCTGGGATGATCTTGATTTATTATTAGAACCGGCCCGCAGACCGCAGCAAGCCGGCAGCCCGCAGATCTTTTACACGCACCAATACTACATTTCCCACAATGCAACGGTGACGCACCGAGCAGTAGGCTGCTTCATTTCAATATTTATTGGCACAGCAGTCGTCAGCATCACAGTAAAATTAACTTTCAGATACCCATCAAAAATGGCAAAACGGAAGGTGGACACTGAGAACCGGGGGTTTCAAACAAGGTGGGAGTCGGAGTATATGTTCACGGAGGTAGCTGGAAAACCTGTGTGTCTTCTGTGTGGAGAAAGTGTGGCGGTACTGAAAGAGTATAATCTGAGACGACATTATGAAACGAAACACGCGGACAAAAACAAGAATATGGACATGGAACAAAGGCTACAAAAGGCAGAGGAATTAAAACGAGGCCTCAAATCTCGACAGGCTCTGTTCAAAAAAGCCAAATCACAAGGCCAGGCTGCTGTCAAGGCCAGTTTTATTTTGGCAGAAGAGATCGCTAAATCAGCCCGGCCATTTACGGAGGGGGATTTCATCAAAAACTGCATGATTAAAGTTTGTGACGAAGTTTGCCCAGAAAAAAGGCAACTCTTTTTAAATGTGAGTCTGAGCAGAAACACCATTGCCGTAGGTTTTCAGTAGGTTCAATTAGGTTCACTAGACTATATGCGTCATTTAAAAAATTTTCAATGAACATTCGAACAGTCCGGCCCTCGGCTTGTAGCTAAATTTTTTATTTGGCCCTCCGTCCATTTGACTTTGACACCCCTGACCTACGGTGAAGATTATCCTACCAACGGGACATCAAAAACTGTAATATCTTATGTCTCACCGAGTCGTGGCTGAACGACGACATGGATAATAAAGAGCTGGCAGGATTTTCCATGCACCGGCAGAACAGAGAAGCTACTTCTGGTAAAACGAGGGGTGGGTGTGTGTGCCTATTTGTTAATAACAGCTGGTGCGAGATGTCTAATATTAAAGAAGTCTCAAGGTATTGCTCGCCTGTAGACCACACTATCTACCAAGTAAGTTCTCATCTATATTATTCGTAGCCGTCTATTTACCACCACAGACCGATGCTGGCACGAAGACCGCATTCAACCAACTCTATAAGGCCATAAGCAAACAAGAAAATGTTCATTCAGAAGCGGCGCTCCTAGTGGCCGGGGACTTTAATGCAGGCAAACTTAACTTCTTATGGCTGCAAGCCCGAGGCCGCCCACAATATGACAACAGCCAGCTCAAGTGCAGGGCGCGAAATTCAAAATCTATTTTTTTTAAATATTTAACTTTCACACATTAACAAGTCCAATACAGCATTTGAAAGATAAACATCTTGTCAATCCAGCCAACATGTCCGATTTTTTAAATGTTTTACAGAGAAAACACCACATATATTTATGTTAGCTCACCACCAAATAAAAAAGAGGACAGACATTTTTCACAGCACAAGTAGGATGCAAGTAGCATGCACAAGCCAACCTAACTAACCTAGAACCAACCTAAATAACCTAGAAAAAACTACCTCAGATGACAGTCCTATAACATGTTACACAATAAATCTATGTTTTGTTCAAAAAATGTGCATATTTTAGCAATAAATCAGTTTTACATTACTGCTACCATCATAGCTACAGTCAAAAATCGCACGGGAGTAGCCAGAGAAAATACAGACACCAACGTCAACTACTAATTACACATCATAAAACATTTCAGAAAAATATATGGTGGATAGCTAATGAAAGACAAAGATCTTGTGAATAGAGCTAATATTTCCGATTTTTGAAGTGTTTTACAGCGAAAACACAATATATCGTTATATTAGCTTACTACATTAGCTAGCACACAGCAGCATTGATTCTAGTCAAACGGTAGCATAGCACAGTTCGACAGATATATGAAAAAGCATCCCAAATTGGGTCCTTATCTTTGTTGATCTTCCATCAGAATGTTCTCCAAGGGGTCCTTTGTTCAGAAACGTCTTTATTTCGATCCAGAACGAACGATTTCCCTCTTGAATTAGCAAGCACACTGGCAGTGCGACGCTAACCTCTCCATCTTGACAAAATACTTGCGTCGCATCACGTCTAAAGTCCAGAATAAATTTCAATAATATAATTAAACTATATTGAAAAAGCATACTTTAGGATGATTATGTGACATGTATCAAATAAAATCGAAGCCGGAGGTCATATTCACCTTTAACGAGCGTTTTCCAGGAGCCGAGTACAGGTCCTACTTCGCGCCCAGAAAAAAAAAATAAAGTGCGCAAGTCTCACTCCAAGAGGTTGTGTTCAAACCCTGGACGAGATATTCAAGTCCTTTCTGCTCTCACTTCCGCATGACACCCAGGGGAAGGCGTATGACGTGTTTCTATGGTCCCAAGTGACATGCCCTTTTATAGACAAGCTCTTGAAAAGAGACCTCGCATTTGGAAATCTCACTTCCGGATAGGAAATGGGCTGTAAAAATAGTTCTGTTCCACTTAGAGAAATAATTCAAACGTTTTTAGAAACTAGAGACTGTTTTCTATCCAATAGTAGTAATAATATGCATATTGTAAGAGCAAAAATTGATTAAGAGGCCGTTTGAAAATGGGCACATATTTTCCAGTTTTTCAATACGCCCCCTGCAGCCATAAGAAGTTAAATCTGTTTTACCTTATTTCTATCAGCATGTCACATGTGCAACCAAAGGAAAATAAACTCTAGACCACCTTTACACCACACACAGAGATGCATACAAAGCTCTCACCCACCTTCCATTTGGCAAATCTGACCATAATTCTATCCTCCTGATTCCTGCTTTCAAGCAAAAACTAAAGCAGGAAGTACCCGTGACTCGCTCAATACGGAAGTGGTCAGATGACGCGGATGTTACGCTACAGGACTGTTTTGCTAGCACAGACTGGAATATGTTCCGGGATTCATCCAATGGCATAGAGGAGTATACCACCTCATTCACCTGCTTCATCAACAAGTGCATCGACGACGTCGTCCCCACAGTGACCGTATATACATATCCCACCAGAAGCCATGGATTACAGGCAACATCCACATCGAACTAATGGATAGAGCTGCCGCTGTTAAGGAGCGGGACACTAATCCGGATGCTTATAAGAAATCCCGCTATGTCCTCAGAAGAACCATCAAACAAGCAATGCGTCAATACATGATTAAGATTGAATCCTACTACACCGACTCTGACGCTCGTCGGATGTGGCAGGGCTTGCAAACTATTAAGGACAAAAAAGGGAAACCCAGATGCGATCTGCCCAGTGACGCAAGCCTACCAGACAGGCTAAATGCCTTTTATGCTCGCTTCGAGGCAAGCAACACTGAAGCATGCATGAGAGCACCAGCTGTTCTGGACAACTGTGTGATAACACTCTCGGTAGCCGATGTGAGCATTCACAAAGCTGCAGGGCCAGACGGATTACCAGGACGTGTACTCAAAGCATGCGCGGATCAACTGGCAAGTGTCTTCACTGACATTTTCAACCTCTCCCTGACCGAGTCTGTAATCCCTACATGTTTCAAGCAGACCACCATAGTCCCTCTGCCCAAGAAAGCGAAGATAACCTGCCTGAGGGGTTATCGGCACCCCCGGTTTCATCGGTGGCGGCCCCGGACCTGACGTCACCACCAACCAGAAAGCCAGCCCCCCCCCCCCTTCCCCCTGATGCTTTGGGCCGACGCCGGAGATGAGAAGCAAATACGGGAAGTCAACATTTAATAAAGAACCAACATGAAACAAGACAGGCACAGCGTCCACACACGGGCGAAACGACATTCGACAACCAATGCAGCACCGGGGAACAGAGATGGCAAATATAGGGGAGGTAATAAACAGGTGATTGAGTCCAGGTGAGTCCAATAATACGCTGATGCGCGTGACGGGGAAAGGCAGGTGTGCGTAATGATGGGGAGCCTGGCGCCCTAGAGGGCCTGGGGGGAAGAGCGGGAGCAGGCTTGACAGGAGTTAAGACTGCACCGTTTTCCCACCTGCAATCCATCCCGAATCTCCCCATTGTCCCCCAGCAAAATGTGCCTACATTTAGGCTATTGTTCATGTGTACTTCTCACTATGTTGAGGTAAAAATTTGAGTATAATGCTTGTATGGATGTCAACCCTAATACATGTTCATGTTATCGTCATCAGTCAACTGCATTACAGTTAAAAACTACTGACTACCACCACCTATTTCTGTATGCTAGCTATGCTACCAGCTTATATGAACCGGAGTTAGCATTCAGCCGGCACTTTTTCTAAACGTGAAAAGGGACAACTTCTAAATGCTGTGCAGTGAAAACACTGTAAAATATATCCAAATCGGGTTTTAGTAACCACATTGTGGGCTTGTTACAATACATCAATCATGACGGATTTGACAAATATCCACTTTGTTAGATCAGATTTGATGAATGTGCGCCTATCCAGCGTACTTCTATCCCTTCCCCACGGTCTGCATTCCACTGACCTCTTTACCGAATCTATCCCCATTACCTCCCTGGTCTCTTTCCAGCAGTTCAAACCCATTTTCGTGTCTTTGAAATCCCTACACGAGGTATCATTACGATGTTTTTTATTTGTGAACTTGTTCTGATAGCATTTTGTCAAAGTTCTTTATGTTTGTTGTCAAGGAAGTGAGTTTCTGTTTATACAGGATGTACCGCCCACAACGACTGTCATCCAATCATAAACGGAGCTATGCGGAGCCCTCTGCATTGTTACAAAATATGGGAGGCGCACGTCATCACCATACGGAGCTTTATTTGGCCTCCGCAAGCCTCCGGAGGCTGCGTCACGCCCTCTGTAAGGAGTGTGTGACCCACATTACTGGATCAAGCATAAATTTACTTTTAATAGGCTGTAATGCTCAGAAAAATTATGCATCTTAGAAATAGTTTTCACATAAACTTTATATGTCTGAAATCAGAATCAAATAGTCTCTGCAAAAGTAACATGGTCACTGTGCTAGAACGTTTATTTTGATTGACGATTTTCTGCATTCATCAAAAGTCCCATCAGGTAGCCTGATTTCAGATGTATCCAACAAGATTAAAAAACACAAATAAAAAACAAAAACCTTCTATAAATAAAAGGGTCAGGGTCAAAATGTCAAAATGGTTTGATATACACTACCTGTCAAAAGTTTTCGAAACACTTACTCATTCAAGGTTTGTTTTTTTTGGACAATTTTCTACATTGTAGAATAATAGTGAAGACATCAAAATGATGAAATAACACATATGGAATCATGTAGTAACCAAAAAAGTAAACAAATCAAAATATATTTTATATTTGAGATTCCTCAAATAGCCACCCTTTGTCTTAATGACAGCTTTGCACACTCTTGACATTCTCTACCAGCTTCACCTGGAATGCTTTTCCAACAGTCTTGAAGGAGTTCCCACATATGCTGAGCACTTGTTGGCTGCTTTTCCTTCACTCTGCGGTCCGACTCATCTCAAACCATCTCAATTTGGTTGAGGTCTGGGGATTGTGGAGGCCAAGTCATCTGATGCAGCACTCCATCACTCTCCTTCTTGGTCAAATAGCCAAGCATAAATCTCCAATTTGGACTCCAGACCAAAGGACACATTTCCACCAGTCTAATGTCCATTGCACGTTTTTCTTGGCCCAAGCAAGTCTCTTCTTATTATTGGTGTCCTTTAGTAGTGGTTTCTTTGTAGCAATTCAACCACGAAGGCCTGATTCACACATTCTCCTCTGAACAGTTGATGTTGAGATGTGTCTGTTATTTGCACTCTGTGAAGCATTTATTTGGGCTGCAATTTCTGAGGCTGGTAACTCTAATGAGGCTGGTAATTCTTATGAACCTCTGCAGCAGAGGTAACTCTGGGTCTACCATTCCCGTGGCAGTCCTCATGAGAGCCAGTTTCATCATAGCGCTTGAAGGTTTTTGCAACTGCACTTGAAGAAACTTTCAAAGTTCTTGACATTTTCCGTATTGACAGACCTTCATGTCGTAAAGTAATGATGGACTGTCATTTCTCTTTGCTTATTTGAGCTGTTCTTTCCAGAATATAGACTTGGTCTCTTACCAAATAGGGCTATCTTCTGTATGCCACCCCTACCTTGTCAGAACACAACTGATTGGCTCAAACACATTAACTTCTTATGGCTGTGTAGCTTGGATGAATAAGGTGCCCAGAGTAAACTGCCTGCTACTCAGGCCCAGAAGCTAAGATATGCATATTATTAGTAGATTTGGATAGAAAACACTCTGGAGTTTCTAAAACTGTTTGAATGATGTCTGTGAGTATAACAGAACTCATATGGCAGGCAAAAACCTGAGAAAAAATCCAACCAGGAAGTGGGAAATCTGAGGTTTTTAGGTTTGCCTATCCAATATACAGTGTCTATGGGGTCATATTGCACTTCCTAAGGCTTCCACTAGATGTCAACAGTCTTTAGAACCTTGTTTAATGCTTCTACTGTGAAGGATGAGGGAATAAGAGCTGATTGAGTTAGGGGTCTGGCAGAGTGCCACGAGCTCACTCAGGCACGCCCCCGTGAGAGTTAGCTGCGTTCCATTGCATTTCTACAGACAAAGGAATTCTCCGGTTGAAACATTATTGAAGATTTATGTTAAAAACATCCTAAAGATTGATTCTATACATCGTTTGACATGTTTCTACGAACTGTAATGGAATTTTTTGACTTTTCGTCTGGCCTGCGCGTCATGAATTTGGATTTTGGAACTAAATGCGTGAACAAAAAGGAGGTATTTGGACATAAATGATGGACTTTATCGAACAAAACAAACATTTATTGTGGAACTGGGATTCCTGGGAGTGCATTCTGATGAAGATCATCAAAGGTAAGTGAATATTTATAAATCTATTTCTGACTTCTGTTGACTCCACAACATGACGGGTACCTGTATGGCTTGTTTTTGTTTCTGAGCGCCGTACTCGGATTATTGCATGGTGTGCTTTTTCCGTAGAGGTTTTTAAAAATCTGACACAGCGGTTGCATTAAGGAGAAGTTTATCTAAAGTTCCATGTAAAACACTTGTATCTTTTATCAATGTTTATTATGAGTATTTCTGTAAATTGATGTGGCTCTCTGCAAAATCACCGGATGTTTTGGAGGCAAAACATTACTGAACATAACGCGCCAATGTAAACTAAGATTTTGGGATATAAATATGAACTTTATCGAACAAACCATACATGTATTGTGTAACATGAAGTCCTATGAGTGTCATCTGATGAAGATCATCAAAGGTTAGTGATTCATTTTATCTCTATTTCTGTTTTTTGTGACTCCTCTCTTTGGCTGGAAAAATGGCTGTGTTTTTCTGTGACTAGTTACTGACCTAACATAATCAGATGGTGTACTTTTGTCGTAAAGCCTTTTTGAAATCGTACACTGTGGTGGGATTAACAACAAGTTTATCTTTAAAATGGTGTAAAATACTTGTATGTTTGAGGAATTTTAATTATGAGATTTCTGTTGTTTGAATTTGGCGCCCTGCACTTTCACTGGCTGTTGTCAAGTCGATCCCGTTAACGGGATCTCAGCCGTAAGAAGTTAAGAAGGAAAGAAATTACATAAATTAACTTTTAAGAAGGCACACATGTTAATTGAAATGCATTCCAGGTGACTACCTTGTGAAGCTGGTTGAGAGAATGCCAAGAGTGTGCAAAGCTGTCATCAAGGCAAAGGGTGGCTATTTGAAGAATCTCAAATATAAATATATTTTGATTTGTTTAACACTTTTTTGGTTACTACATGTTTCCATATGTGTTATTTAATCGTTTGGATGTCTTCACTATTATTCTACAATGTAGAAAATAGTAAAACAAAGAAAAACCCTTGAATGAGTAGGTGTTCTAAAACCTTTTACCGGTAGTGTACATTTAAATATGATTTTCTAGCAGCTTCACATGTGTAGTTATAGTAATAAGAGTCTAGATAGGCACAACAAGACCATAACTCCTAGCAACAACAAAACATCTACATGTCATTCAAAATATTAAATGTCATGCCTAGCAGCCAGGTCTGTTTGTGCATTGGTCAACTTCTCTATCATTTATAGCCATGCTAAACATTCCAGAAGAATGAAAAAGATACACATTTTTTTAAATAGTTTATATAATAATTGATTACAATCATATAATACAATGTGTCCTGTCAACAAAATCATTAATAACCAATATTTAATTTACTATAATCAGTAAACTCTTCAGCAGTGTGTGTGTGTGTGTGTGTGTGTGTGTGTGTGTGTGTGTGTGTGTGTGTGTGTGTGTGTGCGTGCGTGCGTGCGTGCGTGCGTGCGTGCGTGCGTGCGTGCGTGCGTGAAAACTATCACTTTCTTGCGTCCTCTGTCCTTGTTTCCTCCACTCCTTGCCTCTCCTTGAAAGTGCATTGGAATCTGAGGCGAGGAACCTTCCCTCCTCTCCTCAATGTGCTTTGAGGAGGTGAGGAATGGAGGAAACAAGAAGATAATCTTAATTGCATTTCCTTCATTCCTCACTTCCTCTCTCCTCGCCTCCTCAAAGCCCATTGAATAAGAAGGTGAGAGGGGAGGGACCTCTGACCTTCTCATTCAATGGGTTTTGAGAAGGAGATGAGGAAGAGGATTCAACAAATCAAGGATATGTAATTGACATTCTCCCAAGGGCAGAGGAAGCAAGTATTTGACAGCTATTCCCATTTTTTGACAGTGCCAGACTGACTGACTGAGCTACCATAATATTCATGGCCTTTCCAGAAACAACCCCTTGCCCCTACTGCCCAGATTCTAGACACTTGTGGAGATCTGAGAGGGATTGATGGGTGGTGACATGCTGAGAGCTCCACCTTACCCTCTGATATGCATGGTGGAATTTTGGCAGTATTGCTTACACCAGTCCAATTCTCTCAGATCTCCACTAGGGGTAAGGGGTAAGGGCTAGGGGTTGTTTCTAGACAGAACCCCACAACCCTTTGGGTGTGTGGTGGACCTACAGCATGACATTTGAGGCATTGGATATTTACTTCCATTGCTATACACACACAGATTTGCACAGGCGTGAACTGGACACACCCACGGCACCCTACCAGGCTGATCAGACAGGTCTGGGTAGCTGAAGACCTGCTGTAAACAGTGAAAGGATATATTTACATGTCTACTGTTCACACCCTTGCTTCATTCCAGCTAGTTAGATGTGCAACCACTGACTAACTATAGCTAGTGCATATCTCTAGTCTAGCAATAGATACTGTTGTTTTGGCTGTATAGCATCATTCAATAAGATTACCAATGGTTAGCTAGGTATCTGGGATATATCAATATTTTAATAAGTCAATATACACTAAATCGTATGCAGAAATTGAGAAATCTTACCTTATTTTGGCACTGTGGCAGGTATGGGCAGCTATTAATCAATTAATTAATAGATAGTAGATTAATAGATTTGAAGAATGGAGTTAGAAGGGGGACCTGCTTTGAAAGGATAGGAAGTGTTGGCTGTTCACTTGACCAGGCATTCCACATTTAACCTCACCCACATTTTAACATTGAAATATCAAGTATTTTTTTGTTTTATATGCAAAAATATAACAAATTCAAAAAGCAATTAAAAAATGAAAGGCTGTTTTCACGTTGCTCCGTTTTAACTCGGAAAACAAATTATCAAAACGTACAAACCATAATCTTCCCTCAATCTTACCGAATCTTGATATAATGTTGTCGAAGAAGTAGGCTAATTATTTAGACCACCTTAACAACATAGACACCAAAATGTTCTGTCAATCCTCAAGATAAACATTAATTCCCGCACTTTAGCTGTTGTTAAATCGCGTGCAGTATCACACAACCTCTTTATCACTTGACAGTCATTCTGAAAATCCTTTCCTGAATCAGCTGATGTTGCGCGATAATGTCCCCAATTAACTAAACAGCTAGACATCAAACGCATATCAAACAACTATTATGAGTAATTATTGAAGGACCCTGTTAATGACAGTATCAAATTTTGTTTTATTAATCATATTAAAGTTACTCTTTCTGTTTGAAGCATTGGATTTTGCAATCACATACATTATTTTGGATATGTGGGTGCATGAAAACTCTTTTCACACCGTAACATAGGAAACAGTGGAGGCTCCTCAGAGGAGGACCATCCTCCTCAGTGAATTTCATAAAAATAAAACTATACTAAATATGTTACCAAATAATTGATAAAAAGACACTGTTTTGCAATGAAGGTCTACAGTAGCCTCAACAGCACTCTGTAGGGTAGCGCCATGGTGTAGCTGGAGGACAGCTAGTTTCCGTCCTCCTCTGGGTATAATGACTTCAATACAAAACCTAGGAGGCTCATGCTTCTCACCCCCTTCCATAGACTTACACAGTAATTATGACAACTTCCGGAGAACGTCCTCCAACCTATCAGAGCTCTTACAGCATGAACTGAGATGTTATCCGCCCAATAAAAAAGCCAGAGAATGAATCTAGTATTGAAAGCATAAGCTACAGCTAGCTAGCCCTGCAGTGCATAAAATGTGGTGAGAAGTTGACTCAAAGAGAGAGAAAGGCAAAAGTTGAACAGTTTGAACAAATTCATTTCTTTAGAAATGAAGGAGAAACAAGAGAGCAAGAGCGAGAGAGAGAGAGAGAGAGAGAGAGAGCTATGTTTCGTTGTATTGTTTTTCACTTAGCTAGCAAATGTAGCTAGCTAGTTTAGCCTACTCAAACAACCAGTTCAAACTGAGAAGGATGCTATGTTAGCTAGCTGGCTATGGCTATCCAACACTGGAACTCTTCCAAGTCAAGGTAAGCTTTTGGTTTTATAAATTAATTGCCATCGGAGCCTGCCGGTGTAACTGCTAAACTGCTTGCTGACTGTACACTGTACTGCATGATTGTAGCAGGTTTAATAATGCATTACTTCTAGTAGCTATGTTGACTAGGATGTTAGCTAATATGGTGACAACGATGTAGGCTGTTTGTAGCTGTTAGTGGTTATGATATGAAGGTTTGGCTTGGAAAGTTTTTTAGCCATGTCACGGACAGCTGATGTGTTGTGCACTGAAGTCCACAAGCGAAGGGAAAACATGAGAGGAAGAGCACATAGATGCGAGAAGGAATTATACAACGAGCAAATTGATCATTCTGTTTGTGTGTGGCTGCTATGAAAGTGAACTATGTTTGCGTGTGATCAGGGGTGTATTCATTCCGCCAATTCCGTTGAAAAATGTTTCTTAAACGGAAGCAAATGGAACAGGGATAAACATACCTGAATTGTCCAATAGAAACTCTAGTTTGCAACTGATGGACTAATGATTACACCCTAGATCAGCTAGATGCAGACAAGAGTGTGCAAGGCGGTATTGAATGTGTCACTGTCTGTCACATTGATTTCTCTAATTTTTTTATCGACCTGTGCACCTACATTGTAAACTTTCATTCATAGGCTAGGTTGTAGCTTCCTCATAATGGGTACTGATAGGGAGATACGAAATGTTACAAGGTTACAGTACACTTCTGAGATCGCCATACAAAAAAGAATCCAACAGCAATATCCAGGAATGTCACAGGGTCAAGGTCAATGTGTAATTCAATTATTAAATGCTTAATATATGATCTAAGAACAAACAAGAGTATCATGAATGTAAGAAAAGAAATGTAATGTATTCACATAAAAAAGTCCACTACAATAAATGCTCACTGGTACCCTAGTTCATAGAAAGACCCTATTAGGGAAATCATTATTCTTGCAAAGCATGAAAGCATTTTAAACAAGCTATTATATTAATCTTACTATTAACAATAATCATGTTATTGTGTGCATGTAACCGTGCATAAGTAACCGGTTCTGTACCCATTACACTCAACAAAAGCGTACAGTAAAATCAATCTTTTTTTGTGGCACAATGCATTTGACCGGTCTGGATCCATTTTGTGTTAAGTTGTGTAAAATGCAGATGAGTAGGACCCACTGCAACCACATCCTGTGATCAAGAGCTCAGTGACACTTAAAACTACAGAGTGTTTAATTATACAGTAAATGTAGTAGAACACTTTCAATGAAATAACAGCTCAACAGAGAGAACACACCAAAATATAATTTAATTTACATTTTATACTATGTATGTACCACTAGCGTCATGCGGTAATGATAGGTTGTTCCTCACTATAATCCTGAGTTGTGTTCTGTGACTGAACAAACAGGTTGTGATTCTCAGTGATTCACTATGAGTGGTTACCCTGTCAGTATTCCCCTCGTGCTATGTTTCACCAGACCTTGAATCACTGCCAGAGAAACAAGTACTGAAACATTGGTAATCTGCATAGAGTGCACTAAGGGTTTGTTTAAACCTAAGATTATAACATCTGTGGTTATTGCAGTAATTTACACCACAGGTTTTGGAATCGAAGTGCATCTTCAAAACAAATACATCAAATGTTACTACTACCTTAGGCAACTAAAATCCCATCTTAAATCCTCCTGAACTTTTGACCTAAGGTGAACCGAACTGAACCAAACCTGACAACAAACAAAGTGCAAAAGCAGGATGTTCATGTAACCTTTACAGACTTTTCCAGAGCATTTGACACTAGACCATGGCTAGCTCCTACTCAATCTAGCAGAGCATGAGGTGTCCCGGACACAATGGTTTCCTATGAAGAGCATGAGGTGTTCCGCTCACAATGGTTTACTATCAAGTGCATGAGGTGTTCCGCTCACAATGGTTTACTATCAAGAGCATGAGGTGTCCCGCTCACAATGGCTTACTATCAAGAGCATGAGGTGTCCCGCTCACAATGGCTTACTATCAAGAGCATGAGGTGTCCCGCTCACAATGGCTTACTATCAAGAGCATGAGGTGTCCCGCTCACAATGGCTTACTATCAAGAGCGACCTAGAAAACCGCAAGTGAAGGGTGAGGTGGAAAACATGCCTTTCTAACCCACAGCCAGTCCCAGCTGGAGTTCCCCAGGGTGGAGGGCTCTCTCCCCTACTGTTTGTGCTATGCACGAATACCCTAGACTCCAGCCTCCTAAGGCAGCATCCACCCTGTTATGTACGCTGATGACCTTACATTCACTGAGTTGTGCCATGGCAAGCTACCTGGCCAAACACAAGCAGCAGTCAATGCAGTGACAATACCTGGCACATGTATTAAATATCCTACTTCAATTTGTTTGAGTGCCTTCTTGTATTTCATTTTTCTTATATTTTTATCAAGTGTTTATTCATTGAGCTTTTTATGTTTGTATTACCCTTTATTCGCTTACTTACTTTTCGTATTGTTGTTGCATTGTCGAGAGGTGAAACTGCAAGTAAGCATTTCATTGCACTGTTTACCCAATGTATATCATGTGTATATGACGAATAAACAAACTTGAACTTGTGAGGAAAAACCAACTGCCTGCAAATGAAGGAAAAGAAGACAAAGGATATGGTCATTTGCTTCAGGTCTACTGACAAGGCCTTTCCAGCAGCGGTTGCTGTAAACGCCCATCCAGTTGAGCGTGTGGAGTCCTTCAGTCGACTGGGTGTAATGGTGTCAGCTGGCCTGACCTGGGATGAACACATCAGGTACATTCTAAAAAAGGTTCAACCCAGGATCTACTACCTACAGTTGAAATCAGAAGTTTACATACACTTTAGCCAAATACGTTTAAACTCAGTTTTTCACAATTCCTGACATTTAATCCTAGTAAAAATTCCCTGTCTTAGGTCAGTTAGGATCACCACTTTATTTTAAGAATGTGAAATGTCAAAATAATAGTAGAGAGAATTATTTATTTCAGCATTTACTTCTTTCATCACATTCCCAGTGGGTCAGAAGTTTACATACACTCAATTCGTATTTGGTGGCATTGGCTTTAAATTGTTTCACTCTACTATTACTATTATTCTGACATTTCACATTCTTAAAATAAAGTGGTGATCCTAACTGATCTAAGACAGGTAATTTTTAATATTATTAAAGGTCAGGAATTGTGGGAAAAAATGAGTTTAAATGTATGTAACTTCCGACTTCAACTGTAGCAAGGTCTCCCAACTGAAGTCCTACTGCAGGTATGCCTGACCTTCATTTGTCCAATCATGGAATATGCCTCCCCAGTGTGGGCCAGCCTTCCAAAGTGTCTCTCCAATGACTTAGAAGGCATTCAGGGATTATGTTGCCTAATCATTGGCACTCCCTACAACTCACTCACATCTCCAGAGAGTAGACGGGATAAAGCCACAGTCAAGACTTTCACAGCGTTCCTGCACGACCACACAAGTCCACTGCATAAGTTCCTAACCCGTACACAGAGTCAGCATGATCTGAGTAGTTCAAGGCAATACTCTATTGCAACAATAAGACACCAGAGATATTTAAAAGGCCACTCTTACAATGTGCAGTTTTGTCACACAACACAATGCCACAGATGTCTGAAGTTGTGAGGGAGAGTGCAATTGGCATGCTGACTGTAGGAATGTCCACCAGAGCTGTTGCCAGAAAATGTAATGTTAATTTTTCTACCATAAACCGCCTCCAACATTGTTTTAGAAAATGTAGCAGTACGTCCAACCAGCCTCACAACCGCAGACCACGTATATGGGGTGGTGTGGGCGAGCAATCTGCTGATGTCAACGTTGTGAACAAAGTGCCCCATGGTGGTGGTGGGGTTATGCTATGGGCAGGCATAAGCTACAGACAACGAATACAATTGCATTTTATCAACGGCAAATTGAATGCTCAGAGATACCCTGACGAGATCCATGTTTCAGCATGATAATGCACGGCCCCATGTCACAAGGACCTGTACACAATTCCTGGAAGATGAAAATGTTCAAGTTCTTCCATGGCCTGCATACTCACCAGACATGTCACCCATTGAGCAAGTTTGGGATGCTCTGGATTGACGTGTACGACAGCGTGTTTCAGTTCCCGCCAATATCCAGCAACTTCCTAAAGCCATTGAAGAGGAATTGGACAACATTCCACAGGCCACAATCAACAGCCAACTCTATGCAAACGTGTCGCGATGCATGAGGTCACACCAGATACTGACTGGATTTCTAGTCCACGCCCCTACCTTTTTTTAAGGTATCTGTAATGTGAAATCTATAGACTAGGGCCTTTTCCTTATTTGAACTGTAACTCTGTAAAATCTTATAAATTGTTGCATGTTGAGTTTATATTTTTGTTCAGTATATATTGTATGAAATTGCATTTTATGTATGTTTCTGCATATTTTTTACTTTATTTAACTAGGCAAGTCAGTTAAGAACAAATTCTTATTTACAATGACGGCCTAGGAACAGGGGGTTAACTGCCTTGTTCATGGGGCAGAACAACAGATTTTTACCTTGTCAGCTCAGGGATTCAATCTAGCAACCGTTTGGTCACTGGTCCAACACTCTAACCACTAGGCTACCTGCTGCCCCAATATATGTACCAAGATCTTCAAATTAACCTAAACCTAAACCATGGAGATGTGGAATGGGCTGTATTTAACACACTGTGTGACAGATACTGTATTAAATGAAAAATCCCCTGACAAAAACTGTAAAGTGAGCCCATAACAGGGACAGACACCTCAGGCTGTGAATGTCAATGTTTCAGGTTGAAGAATCCCCATGTCCCAGGAGATGAGGAAGAGAAACCATGGGCTTCTGGTAATACTGACCTAGAACAAATACTTACATGCACCCTGCTCTTTTATTGCCTTGCCCTTTTCTCTGATAGCAGCTGTTTCCAGGAAAGGGGCTTTGGCACGACTCTGAGCCCTTCGGAGTGTGACCAAGGAGGACAACCACATCTGGAGGGTCATGGAAACTGTGTGTCACGTTGTGAGAGATGACAAATAAATACTGTCTGGTCTGGTCTGCATATCGAGGTTGCTGAGCTGCTGGTCTGTTGAGTATTTTGGAACTATGTTTAAAAGACACAGGTCACTGAGTGCATAATTGTGCAAGTCCCAAAACAGCAGAGGTGGGTTGAATTAAAAAAATACATATTTTTGGTCCCATTTTAATTAGATAGTCCCCTACAGATTGTCAATAGATGCATACTATCAACAAACCTTCAACAAAAATGAAACAGCTTGCTCTAGGGTATGGATTAGGGTTAGAGTTAAGGTTCGAGTTTTGATAATGATAAATATTTTTAGTTTTAGTTGAACGGTTTTACTTAGGCAACTGCAGAAACCAGAATGCATTTTCAGTCATATTTAGTCTGAGTGGCGCAGCGGTCTAAGGCACTGCATCTCAGTGCAAGAGGCATCACTACAGACACCCTGGTTCAATTCCAGGCTGTATTACAATTGGACGTGATTGGGAGTCCCATAGGGTGGCATACAATTGGCCCGGGTTTGGCCAGTGTTGGCTGTCATTGTAAATAATTATTGGTTCTTAACTGACTTACCTAGTTAAATAAAGGGTCAATAAAAATAAAAATAAAAAATAAATAAATTGGACAGAAAAAAATAACTGTTGATGCCACGTTGTAAGAATCCTGTCAGATAAGTGTTTAGTGATAAAATGTTGCAAGAAGTGGAGGGGCAAGGTGCATAAACAAGTAAAATGGGTGTGAAACGTTAGCTAACGAGCCAGCCAGCTAGTTAAACAACAATGAGCACAGTGCCAAATCATGTCATTACTACCCTGCATGAATACGGCTCTGGGATACGACTAATAGCGTCAGCTGGGGAGCCAGCGAGTTAACAGTACACTTTAGCTTGAAAATAAAAAACGTTGTCAAAATTAGAAACGTGTAATATCTGAAAATGCAGCTAGCTAACGATAGACTATCTTACCTGGATTCATCATCATGCATGATGAACGCGTCTCCCTGTCAGGAATGCCATACCACGGTTGCCCTTAGTTTGAAGATGTAATCCAGAGACAGGTGTTTTCTCCATCTCTTTAGCTATCATACTCTAATTCCACTGATTACAAAACTTGATCCTCCACAATGTGGAGAGAAACACGTATGCAGTTCCACTACACAATCCATTTTTTTTATCCACGTTCGACAGGATTACCAACACAGACTGACGAGCTCAAATAGACAGAAGCCTTCTTTATGACAGACCAATCCGAACTCATCTCTCGGCATGTCCAGCCCACTCATTATCTCAACCAATCATGACTAGTGGGAAGGTTGCTGACTTTTTCTGTGGCTTAACCAACAAGGCTCGTAATTTAACTATTTTATTTGTATTTACAGATGGCATACCCACGTGAATATTTATTCATATATTTCAGCTTCTAATTTTGTATTAATTAGAAAAAAAATTAAAAGCATAATTCCACTTTGACATTATAGGGTATTGTGTCTAGGCCAGTGACCAAAAATCCATTAAAATCCATTTTAAATTCAAACTGGAACACAACAAAATGTGAAAAAATTCAAGGGGTGTGAAACCTTCTGAAGGCACTGTATTTTGATGTGTAAAGGCTCTCCAAACCCATTTTTTTTATTCACAAATACTTTCCTAACCCTAAATAATATAGAAGATCAGAGTATTTTTTTTATCTACCAATTGGTGCTGAAAAGGAGACGAATATGTGTGCATTTACATGTTTTTTTTAAATTTATTGATCACTAATATTGTGAACTGTTCTCTCCATACAGTCTAGTGAGTCTGTCAAGAAACTTCAAATTAAAGGAACACCAAATTTATAGGGTTGGCTTTAGATAAATATACTGAAACCCCTATTGAATGAAAAATCTGTTGGCCAGCAAGTGGGAGGGTTTTCAGCAGTTGAATTAAATGTATTCAGCATGCGCAAAGGAACAACGCCTTACAAAGTCCGTTATGCAACTGAATAAGGTAAGTCTGAATATCAACTACTGAGAAGTGCATAGCAAAGGCATACATTTCCTATTGGCCCATAAAAGGGGTCTACACAGAATATGCAGACAACATGACAGAGTGTAACACAGTGTAGCAATGTTGTTTTTCTTCACAAAAGGGGCGGCTCCTTGTAGTGCGCTCCGACAGTCAACATACTCCCTACTCATACTCCCTACTCCCATGCCACATTAACATTTTAATGCGTCTTATTGTCCCTTCCGTAGACGTGGGGGCAGTGCAGTGTAGGCAATCAAGCATGGATTAGTTGCTTAATCTGACCTATAGTCTATATGCTATGCATCAAAGTAGCTACTTTTGCATTGATAAACACATGGAATCTCAGCTACTGTTCAAACAATAAACCAAACAACATTGTAGCCATGTTAGAATCCCCCCCCCAAATGTATTTTGTTTAGAAGTAATAACCAGTGATTCCAGGCTACTGGTAAAATAAGCTGCGCGATATGTGCTTTTCCAAGCAGCATATCAAACTGGGATAACATTGTAGGTTACAATGGCAAGTACACAAATATTTGCCAGAGCATATTATTTCATTTTAAATCAGATTATTTCACATGGCGATGTGGGAAACTAATCAACTTCAAAATCACTTTAACTTCAAGATTGCTGTCTTGGTTGAGCATGCCCTTTCAAAAACGTCCTGGAGGAATCCTGCATGAATTCAACCTTTTGTGAAGGAATTGTGCAGGTGTCCGGCAGGAATCCTGTAGACTTGACAAAATCCTGCAGGAAAAGTCCCTGATACTGTTGAAAAATCTGCACAAACATGACAATTCCTGCAGGATTTTCAACATTTCTGCAGGACAAGTCATTCATGCAATGGCATTGTAGTAACCTTAAGAGCTCTCGTTAGGGCCCCTAACCTCACCCTTCTCCTCTGCTAAAGCTGTTGATGTGTCAAAATAAAATAAAATTGTATTTGTCACATGCGCTGAATACAACAGGTTACAACAGGTTTCACCTTACAGTGAAGTGCTTACTTACAAGCCCTTAACCAACAATGCAGTTTTAAGAAAAATAAGTGTTAAGTAAAAAATTGCTAAGTAAAAAACAAAACAAAATGAACAAGTTTTTAAAGAGCAGCAGTAAAATAACAATAGCGAGGCTTTATACAGGGGGTACTGGTACAGAGTCAATGTGCGGGGGCACCGGTTAGTCGAGGTAATTGATGTAATATGTACATGTAGGTAGAGTTAAAGTGACTGTGCATATATTATAAAAAGAGAGTAGCAGCAGCATAAAAGAGGGGGGCAATGCAAATAGTCTGGGTAGCCATTTGATTAGGTGTTCAGGAGTCTTATGGCTTGGGGGTAGAAGCTGTTAAGAAGCCTTTTGGACCTAGACTTGGCGGTCCGGTACCGCTTGCCGTGCGGTAGCAGAGAGAACAGTCTATGACTAGGGTGGCTGGAGTCTTTGACAATTTTTAGGGCCTTCCTCTGACACCGCCTGATATAGAGGTCCTGGATGGCAGGAAGCTTGGCCCCAGTGATGTACTGGGCCGTACGCACTACCCTCTATAGTGAATTGCGGTTGGAGGCTGAGCAGTTGCCATACCAGGAAGTGATGCAACCAGTCAGGATGCTCTCGATGGTGCAGCTGTCTTTTTGAGGATCTGAGGACCATTGACAAATCTTTTCAGTCTCCTTAGGGGGAATAGGCTTTGTCGATGCCCTCTTCTCAACCGTCTTGGTGTGTTTGGACCATGATAGTTTGTTGGTGATGTGGACACTAAGGAACTTGAAGCTCTCAACCTGCTCCACTACAGCACTGTTGATGAGAATGGAGGCGTGCTCGGTCCTCATTTTCCTGTAGTCCACAATCATCTCCTTTGTCTTGATCACGTTGAGGGAGAGGTTGTTGTCCTGGCACCACACGACCAGGTCTCTGACCTCCTCCCTATAGGCCTGGCCATGCAGTCATGATTGAACAGGGAGTACAGGAGGGGACTGAGCATGCACCCCTGAGGGGCCCCCATGTTGAGGATCAGCATGGCGGATGTGTTGTTATCCACCCTTACTACCTGGGGGGTGGCCCGTCAGGAAGTCCAGGATACAGTTGCAGAGGGAGGTGTTCAATCCCAGGATCCTTAACTTAGTGATGAGCTTTGAGGGCACTATACTGTGGAACGCTGAGCTGTAGTCAATGAATAGCATTTTCACATAGGTATTCCTTTTGTCCTGGTGGGAAAGAGCAGTGGGGAGTGCAATAGGTATTGCATCATCTGTGGATCTGTTGGGGCGGTATGCAAATTGGAGTGGGTCTAGGGTTTCTGGGATAATGGTGTTGATGTGAGCAATGACCAGCCTTTCAATGCACTTCATGGCTACAGACATGAGTGCTACAGGTCGGTAGAAATTTAGGCAGGTTACCTTAGTGCTCTTGGGCACAGGGACTATGGTGGTCTGCTTGAAACATGTTGGTATTACAGACTCAGTCAGGGACAGGTTGAAAATGTCAGTGAAGAAACTTGCCAGTTGGTCAGCGCATGCTCGAAGTACACGTCCTGGTAATCCGTCTGGCCCTGCGGCCTTGTGAATGTTGACCTGTTTAAAGGTCTTACTCTCGTCGGCTACGGAAAGCGAGGTCACATAGTCGTCCGGAACAGCTAATGCTCTCATGCATGTTTCAGAGTGTCTCAAAGTGAGTATAGAAGTAATTTAGCTCGTCTGGTAGGCTCGTGTCACTGGGCAGCTCGTGGCTGTGCTTCCCTTTGTAGTCTGTTGTAGTTTGCAAGCCTTGCCACATCCGACGAGTGTTAGAGCCGATGTAGTATGATTCAATCTTAGTCCTGTATTGACGCTTTGCCTGTTTGATGGTTCGTCTGAGGGCATAGCGGGATTTATTATAAGCTTCCGGGTTAGAATCCCGCTCCTTGAAAGTGGCCGCTCTACCCTTTAGCTCAGTGCGGATGTGTTCTGTAATCCATTGCTTCTGGTTGGGGTATGTACGTACAGTCACTGTGGGGATGACGTCATTGATGCACTTATTGATGAAGCCCGTGACTGATGTGGTGTACATCTCAGATGCTATCGGAAGAATCCCGGAACATATTCCAGTCTATGTTAGCAAAACGGGCCTGTAGCTTAGCATCTGCTGACCACTTTTTCATTGACTGAGTCACTGGTGCTTCCTGCTTTAGTTTTTTCTTGTAAGCAGGAATCAGGAGGATAGAATTATGGTCAGATTTGCCAAATGGAGGGCGAGGGAGAGCTTTGTGAGAGCTCTGTGTGTGGAGTAAAGGTGGTCTAGAGTTTTTTCCCTCTGGTTGCACATTTAACATGCTGGTAGAAATTAGGTAAAACAATTTAAGTTTTCCTGTATTAAAGTCCCCGGCCACTAGGAGTGCCGCCTCTGGATGAACGTTTTCCTGTTTGCTTATGGCCGTATACAGCTCATTGAGTGTGGTCTTAGTGCCAGCATCGGTTTGTGGTGGTAAATAGACAGCTACGAAGAATATAGATGAAAACTCTCTTGGTAAATAGTGTGGTCTACAGCTTATCATGAGATACTCTACCTCAGGCGAGGAAAACCTCAAGACTTCCTTAGATTTCGTGCACCAGCTGTTGTTTACAAATATACATAGACCGTCACCCCTTGTCTTACCAGAGGCGCCTGTTCTATCCTGCCGAAAAAGTGTAAAACCTGCCAGCTGTATGTTATTCATGTCGTTGTTCAGCCATGAGTCAAGATATTACACTTTTTAATGTCCCGTTGGTAGGATATACGTGCTCGTAGCTCATCTATTTTATTATGTGATTGTACATTGGCTAATAGGACCGATGGTAAAGGCAGATTACCCACCGCTGTCGGATCCTTACAGCCTCACACCTCTAACCACAGAAAGCCTCTCCTGCCCCAAGGCTCTAAGTCATCAGTCTTAGAGCCCTCAGTACTTTGCTGAGATATTAGTCACTAAACATGGTGCCTCACTCTCTCAACACATAACCCTCCCGTCAGGGAGCTCTCACGTGAACATCCTGCTTCAAATAAAGAGATGGAATGATGACTAATGTCTAGTTTGGGATTTGAATGCTTTGCTGTGATAAGATGAATGTTTCAGTTTGTTTGACAAAGACATTTGGAATGCTTCTCATTAATCTTCCAATTCAGCACCTTATCTGATATCCTTGTATTGTATTTGTTTCCCAATGGAAAGTCTCTCAGAACACTATGCTTTTGTCATTGTGAGTTATTTTTGCTGTGGTGAGTCATCTTACCTGTCAGTCTTCTCATCTGTGATTGGCTGGGCTATTTCAATGCAGGTATATAATGAGAGTTGGTCAGATCCTGTGGTAGTTAGTTTCTGTAGCTGAGCTCAGGGATGAAAGTCTACCATCTCAATCTCATATATCTGCTTTCTGTTTTCTTATAAATTCAAACATATTTATGATGTGAATTAGTCCTTCTGTAATATTTCATTTTGTCAGTTTTGTTGAAACTGTATTTCTTTAAATTCATAGTTAATTTCCTAACACAAGACTTTATTTGTTACATGAGTTTCTTTTGTTACATGACTCTGCATTTTTCCCTGTGAGTGCACAATCAAAATGACTGCCGTCTGAACAGGAAAGAGTCCTCCCATAAGTCAACAGGCCCTGTCACTGAGACTAGTTGACTGAGGTTGTGTGCCTCCTCTCCTCTCAGCAACACAGAGCTTCTCCTTTTAACCAGAGAGAACATGTAACTAACCTTCCATATGCTGTTTGAAGAATATTAGACTGTTCTAAGAATTATTGAATTAGATATGTCTGATTTACCTGTGCATCTAATTCAAAATGTCGTGATTGTAGTACATATGCTCCTGTGGATGGTGTAATTAATGGACTGTAATCCATGCAAACAGCAATGTCATACTGGTGGACATTTAAAGTTCCAGTGGTTACAAACTTCTGCTTTTTTGTTTCATTTTAGGATTACAATACACTGCTTATTTTTAAATCCAATGCGAGTGAGAATCTACTTAGATTCCATCAACTGTTCCTTGTATTCTAACAAGCAAGAAACAAAAACAAAACTACAGTAGATGCCTCCTCAGGTGTTGCTCAGCCACAAAGTGAAAGAGTTGGTGTGGTGTTGGTTGACTGGTAATGAGGGATCATGCTGTCTTCCATGCTGGGGTAAGAGACAGACAGCCAGGAGCTCCACTCTGCTATCTGCTATCTGATCTCACCAACATGTCTTCCAACAGCCGAGGAGCACTTTGGCAAAACAAAAGAGTCTAGTCAGCATCTCATTCCTCCCCCCAGTTACCCGCACCTTGAATCTGACTATCACAACCCAGTCCTGACAACCCAACCCTGTTCAAAGTCACATCCCTGAAATGTGACTAGACTATCTAACAATTTATCCAAACAAGGAAACCACTGCCAGAGTTCTTATCAAGTTGAACTCCCCAGACACCTGTATGAGACTATGTTCTCCTGACACTCAGCATGGTTCAAATCAGATTTTTAATCAGTGTTTGATCCCAAGTTCAATGTTAAAGCCTCTTTGTTATATACCTCACTGGCAAAGCACTTGTTGTCAAGCAGAAGTAATCAGTGGGTAACATGTGTTACCACCCAGAGTTCTAATGGTGGACTAATGCTGAGTTAGTTAGTGGTTGTGGGGAAGAGGTCATGGCTGCGTTCACTGCTATGGAGTTGTCCTAGGCAAGCAGGAACCAAACAGTTTTGAACAGACTAATATTATCACATTGGGTATATAGTATCTATTGCAGGGATATAAGCTTGGGGTCCGAGAAGGATCATCATTGTATTGGTACAGTGCTGAGAATAAAGGATATGAGTATATGTCATCAGTTGTCAAACAGTTCTGTTAGCATCTTCTTTTTATTTCAGTTCCTGACAATTCCACCTTAAGTTCTAATTTTGTATTACACAAAAAAATTATACTTGTGAAAGAGAAGCCCTTTTTACATGTGGTAGAAAACGCACATTTGGGGAGAGATTACAGTGTTAAGGGCCAGTGTTGGAGGGGTACAGGGGTGAAGGGGAGTTGTTGAAGTAACACTGAATTATGTACAAGAGGCTATGCTGCACTGGGTAATAGTGAGGCTAAACAGGCCTATGAGTGAATATAGACTACATTCTGTAACAGACTATTAGCAGGTTTCTACATAATAGGATAACTGTTGATTAGGGTGTGGGGGACTGTGTCATAAGGTTATGATAAGGGGATGAATGAAGGGTCAGTGTGGTTAATGGGTGCTGACTGGAAGTAAATGAAGTAACTGGCTATACAGAACAAATGGTTCAATAAGGAACATTATAGCTGAGCAGCAATTGATAGCCCAGATAGCAACAAGGCTGTGTTTATATTGCTGGACAGAGCAGTAAACCGGGGGAGTGAGCTACCGACTGCTCAACATGTCTGGGCGTATCCCTGTCTGTACATTGTAGAGCTTGCACCCTGAGGCACTACTGAGCATGCTCACGAGTGTCAGACAGAAACTGTTCAGACGCTCACTCTATCTGCCTGCCACTGTAACTGTAGCCAGTTCGGACATGAAGGAACAAAAGGCAGACGGGCCGTCTCAGAGTGATGACCTGGGGATATAGTTAGTATTTCAGCCAGGAATATAGTAACAAATTAAACGGATACAAAAAAAACACACAAGCACACACAGTAAACACTCAGTACATACATGCTCACGTAAATAAACAAGTTAAATGTGCTACTCCCCATTGCAACTGTACCATGTGTACCTTCAGACTAGCGCCCCTGAGTGAGCCCAAGTAAGGTGACAATAACATTGGCAGAAAAGGAGCTAGTATAACAGCCTGTGTCTCTGATTGCCATGAGTCACTCCAGCCTTTGTGTGGCGGCTTTCAGTAGCTTGTAAACAGATATTCATCCGACGTGCATCACGTGCGCCCTGGCTCCTGCAGGTCGGTGTGTGTCGCTCCAGACACATTCTCTGCTCTGTTGATCTTGACAGACTACTGTCGACAAGCATTCAACACAATAAAAGCAATTTTTTATTACATGTAATATTAGTTTGTTGATTTATACAAAAAGGTATGTGATGCAAATGAATGTAGCTAAGCAAGCAGGTAACTGATAGAAGTTGGTAATTTGGTGAGTGTCCATTGCAAGGAGAGGTGCAAGGAGGGGTAGAAACTAAGCTGTACAGAAATCTCAGAGACATACAGTACATCACCATGTAAGTAACACAACTTCCTGTATTTTCGCTGAGTCACCAGAGTTGTTAGAGGGATCACAGAAAGATGTAATCATGTAAAAAGAAAACAGTGTTATGCCAAAGATACATTGTCTTGACAACTGGCATTGTCTTCATCATCTTGACGATAAAGTATAATGAGAGTAACAAAATACAGTCACAAATTCATTTGAATCCCCTATTATACAGCAACACTAATAATCTAATACCATATTCAAGAAACATGAGAAACATTCATTTAAAAAGCTGTGTAGAAGCATCTCAATTGAATCAAAATGAACACGTACTGAATAAGGCAACCACACAGTAGTTTATTGGGCAATTGTGCTTGTTCATCACCCTCTGTGACGTTATGTGGAGCCAGGTGTATCCAGGGTATGTTCTGTCTAAAAGTTCACTGATTGATTCATATTCTGAGGCCTGACCAATGACAACACCCAAAATCCTACGTGGTAATGTTGTATTGCCTGACCCGATAAACCAGTTTTGATTCAATTCTGGACTTTGGCCATAAACATTGAAACATGTCATGACACAAATTAGCCATAAAACAGTCCTAATAAGAATTAACTGGGGCTATAAAACATCAGTTATACCTGGTGATAGCTGTGGGTCTATTGTATAAGGCTGTCTTCAGCGTCATATCATAGACAAACTGTATAGGAGTCGGGCATTACCAGGTGCCCGATAAGACACTCTACTCTGCTGTACTGGAGATAACCCATTTATAGCCTGGGATAGATAGATAACTGCTTACCCCACATTATACTAGAGCCAGCTGTGGCTATCCCTACCTCACCCAGTCACAACCTTGGTCATGACCCAATCTCACCCCCTGGGGAACCCCTGTCCATGACCTCAACTACCCTTGTCTACCACTGTCAGATTCACTTTTAACACCCTATCCAATTCACCCTGAATCAGACTAACCCTTTTCATGACTTAACGACACATTTTGTGACCCCAGATACCCCCAGTTGCTGACCTTCATGACCTCAAACACCCCAGTGTGCAGCTTGTGACAGAAAATGACAGTATCTTCATTGGAAGAGTGTTTATTTTGAGTAATTTGAGTGGACATGGAATCACTAATCATTCTGTTTCAAAGACTTCAAAGGACTTCAGAACTGAGCTCAAAGTTAAGAGTGATTCCCTGTCAACTACAGAAGACTTTAGCCTTTAGACACTATTCATGAGAAAAATGTATTTGCCCTTTTGGCACTTCAGGGGGAATTTATGCTTCTTCCAATTATTTAAAACATTTATATTTGTCCATATAAAACAAAAAACTCAAGTCAGACAACATTCTTAGTTTCAAATCATTTATTGTTGTCATGTGAAAGGTACAGAACCATTTTGAGATATCAAGGACTAAACTTCAACAAATCGCCCTCAACAACCGAGGAATCACAACTGCAATTAGGAAAACCCAGCAGAGCTTAGCATGATCTCCTGTCTCCAGCTATTCCCCTCTCTCTCTTGAGAAGTCATTAACAGGCAGCCTCGTAGTATTTGAGCCTCAGGCAATGCCTTTCAAAGACAAAAGTCTGCAAAGAGGCTCTCTTTATAACACAAAAACAGCTTTAGAGCCATTTAACAGATCCATGTCATCACTTGGGTGCTATGAGGTGCTTTGTCCAAAAACTCCCTCCTGCTTTAACAGTAGAGTAATTGTTTGCCAGGTGTTCTAGCGGGAGGAAATATAAACAGAATACAGCTAATTGACGGGGTCCCCTGAGTGTCAGGAAAGGACAAGTTATGAAGAGCCACATGACACGATCACACAGGAAATAACAAAAAAACACCAACCTGTAAAAAATATAAGGCAATGTTTATATGACCCCCTTTCAAACAGCCCCTTATTTATCACTTATTTGCAGGTATACCGCTATTATACCACAGGAGGTTGGTGGCACCTTAATTGGGGAGGACGGGCTTGTGGTAATGGCAGAAGCGGAATTAGTGGAATGGTGTCAAATACATCAAACACGTGGTTTCCATGTGTTTGATGCCACTCACTCCCTTCCAGCCATTATTATGAGCTGTCCTCCCCTCAGCAGCCTCCACTGTATTATACATATCAGTGGGTAACTGGCAAATTGGGAGGGTCGGGGGATGTTCTTAAACCATGGGGGCTGTTTGCATTTCAAATTAGGGAGGTGTTAAACAATAGAAGTGTTGATGAATTTACTTACAAAAAAGCAGGGAACCATTCACACATACCCAATACCTGTATTTCGGTTACAGGGTCTGTCTTATTTAACTAGGCAGGTCAGTTAAGAACAAATTCCTATTTACAATGACAGCCTAGGAACTGCCTTGTTCAGGGGCAGACTGACAGATTTTTACCTTGTCAGCTCGGGGATTCGATCTAGCAACCTTTCGGTTACTGGCCCAACGCTCTAACCACTAGGCTACCTGCCACCCCATAACTAGGTCTTTAGGTGGATTTTAATTGACCATGTTTTTTTACACCCTATCCCTTTCAGATCTATGAAAAAGCTGGCATGGTACATTTTGGGGATTTTGGTCTATGTATGGAAAGGATATATACAGTCCATCATATTACATATAGGATAAAGGCAATAGTACCGTAAACCAGGGAATACATTAAAAAAAGTGTTTAAAAAATATAGAATTTAGGTATTTGATTTCAATGCTTTGGGGTCCTCTGAGTGGATCCTTTCAATCAAATGTTTTTCTAAACCAAAATGCACTTGTCAATTAATGATATCATATCCTTGTGATACCCAGGCATGATCTTTTTTATAATGCCTGAAAAGTGAAATGTACATACAGCAATACATACTATAGTTCAAACTAAATTATTGTGTTCCCACCTGCCAAGGTACAGTACGAGACAGGCTGAGCCGGTGGGATCTAACTAAGAAGTCTTGCTTCTGTCTCAGTGTCCTCACAAGATCATTTCAAACAGGGTAGTTCATCTCATCCATCTCAATCTAAAGTGGAAGAGAGAAATAAGGGTAAATAAATAGATGATAGACACATTGTATCCAGGGGCAGATAAATACTGTAAACAGAAACTCAAACCGTTGATATCATTATCCTATAAAAAGGCTTTGTGGTGTTTATATGATGCAATAATATGATGTGTTATTATTCATGTGTAACATGTTTTGATCTAGCTTCACTCAAGTTGGTACTTATGTCCCACTCTCTACTTATATTGCCATTACAAAACAACAATATTTATATAACTAAATCAATCCTTACATTTAGCAGAAAATAATGTATATAATTCTCGTAGATTCTAAACAATATTATTTGCATTACACCATTGAAAACAAAAAATCCAAGTTTATGTGTCATGTATTTTACTGCTTCTGACTTGCTCATACACCACAGGGTGTTATTTGTTACTCCCAAGCACCACCTACTATCACCATGCTCTTATTAGCTATTGACAGAAAGTTGTCTGAAAACCCACATCCTCAGTGAAGTATTGTAAACGCGTGTAAACAGAGACTTGAGCAAAACCTCAGATTAGACGGAAAGCACAACCTTTCATAAAATATAAAAAGAAGCTTGAAGCTTAATCTAAATTTCTTATTTATCTTTTCAAATAACATAATTGTATTGCTGAACAGGACAATACATCCTTTCCATGGCAATTGGGTTTGTATTTTGATTTAATGTCAGTTTTCTTCTCACTGTATGGGAAAATGTTTACAAAGGGAATACAAGGGAATTCAAGCTATGATTTCAAGTAAAAAGAAAACACCTGGATTTCCATCCTAAAGAGAATCTCCTGTTGGTTTAAAATGTACTTTGACTTTGTTTGACACACTGGTCAGAGGAGCTGTGGTTGGCTGCTCTGGTTTTAACTGGACTGTGAGGGTTGACCGTGACTAAACAGATAAAAAGCAGAGAGGTTGTTGGCAGGAAGGCCCTGTCTATGAGGATGAAACCTGAGATGGCTATTCACTGTGCCACAAACACTGGTGGGCCACCACACTCTGCTCAGAGACCTAAGACATTTTGGGTTTGTTTCACAGTCATAGATTGGATTTTCCCCCCCTAATTTAGTAGATTGAGGACTAGTCAGTGAGTTGGAGTGTATTTAAATCATGTTCATGCAACCACATTTCAGTGGTCTGGATTGAAGTGCAATTTAGTTAAGACACAGGCTTATCTATGTCCGTGAAACCGTCCCTTCAAGTTTGAGTGAAATACACAACTGCTTTACATTTTAGATGAGCAGTTTTGCAACTCATGTGATCTATTCCTTACTGCGCTAATCTTACACAGAAATACATTAGCATTCGTGTTGCTGTGTCCTGTGTTCATCACAAAGCATCCAGAAAGATGCTGCAGCACACAATAATAATGTCAAGTCCAAGATAGACACGCTTAAAATGGCCGGCCCAAAGTGAAAAATAGCATCATTACTTAGTGTGTGTCATAGACAGAAAGTAGTCCCATTCACTGCCACGTAACCCCAACTGACGATAGGCTCTCCTACACAGGACACATTTATCAGGGCACCTAAACACATCGCAGGTGGACGTTATGATTAAAGAGGCCTTAAAAAGTCAACAATAAATTAAAAACCTCCATTTATAACCCAATATGTCGCTATGCACTGCAAAAATTAGAACATAGAGATTTAGAGTTTTAAACGTGTTTTCAGTGTGCTGTTTATCATCCTGCCATGGAAAGAGGAATTTGTATACTTTAAAATGGATGTCAGAGACATTTTCCACAACAAGGGCAGTCATTCATCATGACCACATTCCTCAGGACAGAGAAAGTGTCATGAATTATTTATTGTACAGACACTATATCACAAAGATTGATTAACGACTAGAGAGCTTTGTCGTCCTGCTTGATACAATGCATCTCATAATTTAGCATGTTAGAGACCTACTTTTCACACTGATGTATTAACTGGTTCAGGATTGAAGGTGACGACAAGATTCTCTGCACTGAATTAAGTCATTAGAACTGCTGCCTTTCATAGAAACCCCCCTTTCAACAACACCTCCTCCAAACCTCCTCCACACTGGTTATTAAAGCATCTGCATGCTTCCCATGCTTCTGAAACAGTTCGGAACAGTTTGTGCATATATTCTGACAACATTTTGTGAAGATTTTGTTAGGTTTGGTCTTCGCCAAGGGTTTTTCCAGTTGTTTGTGCATACAAACAAAATTCGAGGCAAGCCAAAGTCAGTAGCCGAAGTCTACACCCCTTCGTCGATGATTGGTCAACAGTAGCGATTCTTCAATTAAGTGTTTGTTGTCATTCAAAGAGAGACAAATTGTTTTCATGCGAAATGTTTCACTTCCGAAATTAGTTAATTGCAAAATTGCACAACTCAGATCTCTTCGTCAAAAATCGAAATTAATGACCGATTGTTTGAGTTATCTTACATTAATTTTGACTATTTTGAAGAAGTGGATACTGGTGTATTCAAGTGAATGTCTTTTAAGGGAGTATGCTAGCATACTCGCTCGGTGCACCTATGTTCAGCTAGGCGCCAGCTCAACCAAAACATGCGGAAGGCTTTAACACAGGGGCCCCCCTGGGTTGTGTCCTCAACCCTCTACTGTACTCCCTGTCACCCACGACTGCGTGGCTTTGCACGACACCAACTCCATCATCAAGTTTGTTGACGACACCACGGTTGTAGGCCTGATAACCAACAACAACAAGTCAGCCTATAGGGAGGAGGTAAATTAACTGGCATTGTGGTGCCAGGACAACAACTTCTCCCTCAATGTCAGCTAAACAAAGGAGTTGATTGTTGACTTCATAAAGCAGAGGAGGGAACATGCCCCAATCCACATCAATGGGACTGCAGTAGAGCGAGTCAGCAGTTTTAAGTTCCTCGGCGTTCACATCATCAGGGTATTGTCATGGACCAACAACACCACCACTCTTGTCAAGAGGGCGCAAAAGCGTCATGTGTGCTAAGGTGCAGAGAGTCAGTGCAGGTGGTCAGTCCAGTTAAAGTGCTCAGCAGTCTGATGGCTTGTATATAGAAACTATCTTTGAGCCTGTTGGTATCAGATACTGTCTGCCCGACGGTAAGGGAGTGAACAGCTTATGGCTGTGGTGTGTGGGGTCCTTGATGATACTGCTGGCCTTCCTCAGGCACCGTTTTGAGAAGATGTCCTGGATGGGTGGAAGCACGGTCCCAGTGATGTACTGAGCCGTCTTCACCAGAATGTCAAGAGTGTGCAAAGCTGCCATCAAGGCAATGGGTGGCTACTTTGCAGAATCTAAAATCTAAAATATTTTTATTTGTTTAACACTTTTTTGGTTTCTACATGATTCCATCTGTGTTATTTCATAGTTTTGATGTCTTCACTATTATTCTGCAATGCAAAAAATAGTAAAAATAAAGAAAAACCCTTGAATGAGAAGGTGTGTCCAAACTTTTGACTGGTACACACACACACACACACAAATATAAATTCATACTACACACACATCACAACTGCTGCTACCAGACTCTTATTATTATTGCTAAATACTGCACAATTTAAACACTTGCACCCCAATCCCCCTTTCACCAAAACATGTATAAATATTGGATTATAAATTGTGCCTTCCTGTATTATACTTATGCTACAATGTTGATTTCTATTCTACTGAGCCATTTACTTTATGTTTGTATTCTTATCTTTTATTATTTCTTATTGTTGTTGCATTGTGGAGAAGGAACCTGCAAGTGAGCATTTAGTTGGACGCCGTATATAATATATATATCCCATACGACTAACAAAATGTGAAACTTCATAAAAATCTACTAGAGGAAAATATTCATATATAATATAAAATATGAATAACCTTAAAAATACATTATCAGATATTCTCTAAATAAATAATTACTATACCACACAATTGATCCAATTTCTAAACACACGTTGTTGTATGAAAGACCAGCGAAGGGAGAGAGAGAGAGAGACAGAGAAAGAGAGCAGATGGTAAAAAAAAAGGTTTAAGGTGATTCACTCATCTTTTGTTTCGCTATCTTTGATCAAATGAAGAGAAACCCACCCACGACAATAAAAGCAAACCACACTTTGCACGCTCCCTCTCTTCATCAAAAACACAGTGTTTTTATCTAAAGCATCCCCCATTACAACAAAAAAAGTGTGCATTATTTAAATTGTTCTAAGAACCACCAGTTAAGCTTCCAGAAAAGATGCACCACAAAAAAAGGTGATTTGCATGCACTCACACACGCTTGTCATAATAAGCCATGAAAAACAACCAGTCTAACAGCAGTGTTTTACTGCCTGAAATGCACATTTTCTCAGGCCGATTTCTGCCCAATGACCATTTTATGGCTTTGAATGCAGTCACAGTACATTGACTAGGAACTGTTGTGACCCTGTTTCCAAAACAGAACACATATAGCAGATTCACTCTACAGTATAACAAGGTCACTAACAAGGTCACTGTCCCATCTTTGAAGCGTACACTCTCTCTCTGTCTTGTTATTTAGCCTAACAGACAGATGTGGTGAGTGAGACAACGTATAGGAGCACAGCATTGACACCAGCACCCAGGCTAAGAGATCATGGCAGCCAGTACTTTGTTCACTCTGCTATGGATGACAGCTATTGATCATCCATGGCTACTTAATGGATAAGCTCCACTTAAGTGAATTAATCTCAAACAGAAAGAGGGGAAAAACCCAGACATGCTTCCATCCATTATGTGGTTGGGATGGTTTGCGGGGTGATTAGTAAATGTCTCCTGTACGTTGTCTGAACGATTCACACATGCGGCAGGCCAACTCAGCGTGGCTTTGTGGGGGCAGGCAGGAGGTTGACTAAACTTGCAGGCATTTTTTAATCACACACTGATCTGAACATTTCTCTTTGAGGTTTCAGGTCTCCGTTCATCATTAACAGGTGTAGTTACTTTACCCTACATGCCCTGCAGGAGAGAGTGACCGTTCCGCCACTATTCTTCTCTCCGATCTCCTCCTCTTCTTTTCTCCAACACACGTTGTAAACAGACACTGAAACGAGAGGACAGAAACTCAAATTAGCCCTATGTCTGTATTTACTGAACGCAAAGTTCTATTGGAATTAGTCAGACACAAAAGTGATGCACTGAAGGTCAATAACTTTGTGGAGCTGAATTTGAGGTGTAAATTACATGGCTAAGGCAGTCTGGGAGATTGTCAGTTGGGAGTGTGTCAGAGAAAAGCCATTGCATGGGCATTAATCAAATACATGTCAGAATTAAGATAATGTAGTGACAGAGATACAATACATATAAAGAAAATAGTATT
The DNA here is from genome assembly GCF_016432855.1 of Salvelinus namaycush. NCBI lineage: Eukaryota > Metazoa > Chordata > Actinopteri > Salmoniformes > Salmonidae > Salvelinus > Salvelinus namaycush. The sequence goes on from NC_052310.1 coordinate 52,793,830, forward strand.
TGTTTTTACAAAGCAATTCCGGTAGACAGTCATCTAAGTATAGGTGTATGTGTGTAAACACACACAGACTATGAGCAAACACACATTTAATTATGCTTCAACTGACAAAGAAAAACATATGCGTTAGGTTCCTGGGTTGTGGTCAGATTCTATTAATTAACAGAGTCACACTGTATTACTTGGGGTTTTGTAGTATACTCAAAAAGAGAACGAGGAAAAACAACAAAACAAAGCAATACATTTTTTGAATAAGTTGTATGCCTAAGCCATTTAAAAATAGCACCATCAATGTAAACAAAACAGCTTCAAACAGGAAGTGAGATGCTAATATCTGCATTGGTTCAGAACAGCTAAAGCACAAGTCCAAATCCTGTAATATTTCCATTTTCAACATACCTTTCCTTTGTCAGAAAGCACATAGCAAGTCCTAACATATACACACACATTGATTAACCATGGTGCCCTGTGTCTGTCTATTATTTAGGGCATATTACATCAGGCCCATGTTTTACAAGGATTTCCAATATGAGACTTAGATGTCATATCCCCATCAAAACCATATAAAACAGATACAAATGACCAGTGTCCATTTGAAGAGAAACAAATTCCCACACACAGGACAGCAGTTAAGATATACAGCAGCAAGCTTAATGAAGAGGTTATAGCTATGCAAATAATACATATTTCTGATTTGAATTGCAAAATATTACAGTTTGGGTAACACGAGTTTAAGAAGTATTTCTCACACAGAAATAATCACACACTCCGACTAATGGAAATCTGAGGAGATAAAGAGACCTGGACAGGTGAAACGGGTGACAGGACTAAGCTTTAAAACAAACACACTGTGGAAATATCTGCCACTCGCTAACATTATACTGTACACTAAACTGACAGCCATCACAATAATACAATAATACTGTATACACTTTACTCATGACAACAATAACAAAAAACACTTACAACTAAATGTGTAATGTGCCTTCTTTGTCATGAAAGTAGGGAGTCCAGATTCTACAACTATGTACACTTTAAACTAATCCAGAAAACTATAACTACCTACAAATAAATTATAGCGTGGAGTCTAAATATTACAGGAAACCAACACATACAGTAGTCTACATGATAACAATAACACACTTCAACACACTGTACCAACGTTATACAGGAAATACACAAACTGTCTAAACTTCATCAAACTTAAATAACGGCTAAAGCAAGGAAAAAAATATTGGAAATGTACAACAATTGCCTTAAACTAATTTGTGATGAACTAAGTCTGCGTTTGGATGGTAGATGTCTACTTTAGATTACCATGCATTCTTTTGTAAACCAATCATTTCCACCAGTAGTCTGTCTCTGGTAAAAAAAAAAAAATAGAGCCTTATAATATGTTGCACTTGTTTTTTTGATAGGCATTTGTTGTTGCTGAAAAGGTTAACGATTTTTCCTATCGAAACTGAGTGGGTTGTGAAAGAACATTTCATGAGGCAAATTTCCCCTGAGCGCCTGTAATATTATCACCCCAGCCATCATAGTTTCAGAATGACTTCTGGATGTATTTATATAAAAACAAGTCTAACACAAATAGGTTTCAATATTAATGAGCTACTACAGTTTATTACACAATTTCTTAATGAATGCTAATCTTGTCAACTTTTGACTTATAAATACTCAAAGTTAAGGCCTAACAAAAACTTTGAGGCCTTTAACAAAAACAACAAACACTTCAGTTTTTCATACAATTAGCTGTTATTCATGAAGAAATATACATTTAAAAAAAGTAATGATTTAGGTCAACAATTTGTACTGGGTTTGTTAAGTGTGAATTTGTTTCCAAATCAAATAAACAACTCTTACAGTAAACAGATCATTTGACCCATTTCTTTATTTAACAGCAAACATGACAGCATGCTTGTATTGTAAAAATACTAAATATAGAGTTTACTGTGCATGTTCACTATCAAAATTAGTCAGATGACACAGAAGAGGTTTTGAGAGCATTTCTTTGATGCGTTCCGTGGTTAAACTGAGAGGATTTCAGAGCCGTGGGCAGACTTGCCGAGTATTTTCCCACCTTTTTATTTGTCACAGACAGAGAAAGAGAGAGAGAGATAAAGAGAGAGAAAGGACCGCTGAATTATGATACACTTACAGCTTTAAAACATGATACTTAACAGAGTTACTGTACCATATGGAATTCCCACAGAGAGAGGCTGAGACAACAAATGGAGGAAAGACAGCAATGTTCTCAAAACAGCACCGCCCATTTTAAGCTTAATTGTGAAGCATGACATTACCATGATCTGTAAAGTGATGAAAGCTAAATAGACTGAAGTTAAATGTAGGTCTCTTTAAACTGGTTTCAATTTAAAAACGATCTTAGAGAGAAGATTGACATTGGGCACTGGAGACAAAGACCAATCATTCCTACGTAATAACGAACCTCAACGATCAATACTGAAACTCACATAAATAAGAAAAGAATCAGAGTAGATTTACCACAGATTACTTTTCAGAAGGACAACTATAGCCACCAGTGGGATGTAAACAAAAGACGGCGCCTTACTCCATCTGAAAGCACAGTAACCTCATCTGACATGTACCTAAAATGTATAAATGACTGAACATAATAGTTTGACTGTAACCTGAAAATAAAATGCAGTTGCCTACAGGTGAAAACCGTGACACCATGGAAGCACAATATGCAATTTCAACAACTTGACACTGCCAAAGCTAAGTCCATGAGAAAGTAACATATTTTGCTTTGCATTGCTTGTTTATAAATGATGGGGTAAGTTGTACAAGCTCATAAAGGAATGTACGTGCCATAAACATGTAGCATTTTCTTTACATAAAAATTGGACAATTCTGGCCATCAGTGAATGAATCTTCCACTTTCTGAACACTGTAGAGTAACAAACTCCACATCAGATGGACTGAGGTGTGTTCATCATGTGCAGCAGACATTTTGTGCCCGTGTGAAAGCCGTTAAGCGTCTGCAGGCCTCCCACAGTCTAGCTAGGAGCAACCCGAATGTCACACACAACCACAGGTGGGAGTCTTGACAAACACACACACACACGCGCACACACACACATTATAGGCTCCCTCTTTGTTATCAGGAAATGTGAATTATTATGTGGATTATAATTAATGGATATTTTTGTAGGGGTTGATACATTTTTTGTAAGGGAAAATCAAGTGAAATTTTAAAGGGGAAATTACAAACTTCAGAAGCTTTTATAAACCTCAAACTACAAGTTTTAAATTTCCTGCATTGCAGGAACATTCTCCTGCAACAGGGTGATCAAATTAAGATCCTACACAAAAGTGTCCTGAAATTCTACAGGTAAATGTCTATAGAGGACATTCATTAATTTGTTACATATCATCAACTGTATTCTCTTGTTGTTAGTGATAGACCACGTAACTGTAAAATAATTCCTCTCATACCATTTGTGTACCAAAATACAGTGAAACGGGAGCACCTAATTTGATCAAATTAAGTTTTACAAAAGAACAAGCAAGATAGCAGGCAGAATTTTACTGTTACATGAACAATATAGCCAACTTCCAGGTAGTTCCAAAAATGTGAATTTAACTTTTACATGAACAAAAACAAACCAACTTCCAGGTTAAACAAATTACGCCTGAAAACAAAACTGAGAAAGGCTTGTGGTTTTCACAAAAAGCTCAGACAGATATTTTGTGGAGGATTTGGTATTTCTGGGTGACATTTCAACATCCTATGTGTTTGGTTGGTGCCATCTGTGCATTCAAAACAAGCCCACGCGCACTTTGACTCACTGCTCAGTGCTCAAATCTCCCCTCTTTTGTGGGAGCCTTACACATTCTCTCACACAAACACAATGTCATATTGATGGTTTTAAGTTTTGTTGCTTTATTCACATTGTCCTGTATTATTGGTACATTGATACACATCAGATTCCATGTTAAATGCAGTATTATGATATGGTACATATATACACACTGAAACCTGTTTGAGCAAGTCCAGCTTTAGGGTGTTATAAACGATCATCTCTGAAACGTCTGCCTGGACTATATCTGGACTGTCTAGACAGCTCTGACCTTTGTGTATTCGTTCTTTTAACCTGAAATGCATTAACTGTAATTTGTATGTTTATATTACACTGTACTAGAGATGTATAATTGCTATCAACATACAAATTCTTAGCCATGTGTATAACGTTTGACTTGACTAACATGACCTTGAAAGGTCAGGGGTCACATTCATATCTCTCCTCAGTTCTCTTTTTAAATGCCAAGGCAATAATGCATAAGCCTCTAGATAATACACTCCAACTCAAAAGAACATCAGACACACTAATTAGAAAGGTCAACGCTGACATTTGAAAAACATTACCGAAGTAATGTTATAGTTTGGAGAGGTTATTGTATTGAAGTACATTACAGTACATTACTTTTGTCTGTGGATAAAATCAACCCTCACTTATCTGATTATGTCTTTAATTAAAACGAATATTTTGTTCTGAAGAACATGAATGACCCACTATTGAGCCTCAAAATCTTGTTTGCTTTTATAATGTGAGTTTGTTGTATTTCCTCAAGGCCATGTAAGCCTACTCTATACACGGCATGTTTTGTAACAGTGAGTATCAAGGGTATGCCACATCTCAAACTTCTATGACATGGTCTTCAAAACCAGACCCTGGCTCAATTTGCTTTTTCAGAGGACAACAATTGCACAGTCAAACATCATTCAAATTGTTACGTCATGGAAGTCCACTGAAGTTTCACTCTGTCTCAGGTTGGTATATTGTAGGCCTGCAATACGTTTTCAGAGCCTAGAGTTTCATAGATGCAATCTGCTTCAATCACCAGTTGTGTCATCCTCTTATTTTCACTTGCTGACTGTCACAATTTATCTGTCAGATACAGTACCCAAGGACAATATTACAATGTGACTATCAACAGCAACAAAAAAGACAGTAAGGCTAATAAGATTACTTTATGTTACACACATTTTACCTTAATTGTGTCAACTAAAAATATATACTTTGTTCCTATAAACCTACTGCAAATCTAGCCGAGCTATGTCATGTGCATCTTTATGATGTGTGAAATAATTATTACGGACATCTACATAAAAGTGACCATAATAATACTTGAAGATTATAACACCACATAGACAAACAGATGCTGGGAGGTAGGACAATGGGATAGACACATCACAAATAGATTAATCATGTTATGCTACCTTGTATTATTTCAACCTAAATGCTCAGTGCCTCTGTTGTCATGTTTTCTTAACGTCTCCTTTGTCATGAAGACCGATTTCCACAAAGTGAATTCCATGAAGTGGTCTTCTAGTTAGACACAGCTCATTCTAAAGCTCTGCTGTCTATTACTTGGATCCCACAGTCTCTCTACACTGCACGCTCACACTAACTCAGCTTGTTCTGACAATCAATGCCAAAACAATCAGACATATGTCAAAACACTACTGTCAGGTACTGGATGATGGTCAGAGCTCAATGCGCGAGCGCCCACACACACGCACACACACACACGTGTTGTCCACAAAGAGAGACACAATGCCTAATCAAGGATTTAACTGTTCAATGCCAAAAGGTTCTCATGAAAATAGCAAACCTCATAATTACTACAAATGACAGAATCCATAGACTGAAATAATTTGTGTATATTTACCAAACCCCTTGTACTCTCTTCATGCAGAAGGGAACCATTTTGCTTGGTTGGAGATAGGGAGAGTGTGGCATAAAATCAAAAGGTATTACTTGATTTATAAAGCAGTAGGTCCTATCTTGCGGATACAGTTCTTTAAAGTTATGACGTCTTTCTCATATTTTTTTTCCAGTGACTGAAAGTGAAAAAGACTTCAAGGATGGGCATCATGAATTGCCATAACCACAGACTGTGGAGGTGTTTGACTCAGAAAGTGCCAGTCACAACTTTCCTTTGACAAAATAGGCTTCTAGCTGTGTACAATTCTCAAGAACTCTAGAGACCAATATAAGACTTTTTTTTACTGAAGGCAACAAGTTCAATTTATGTGACATTAAACACACATCCTTTAATTATGGTATCAGTGACTACAGATCTGTGAGAGACCATGTCATTGAGTTTTCCCAAATCAAGCCTGGTTATCATTGCCACAAAATCCTAACCCATTTTTGTCATGTCCTACTTTTCCAAATGAACCCTTTTCATGGTTTACAAGTGTTAAAATGGGCCTATTACAGAATAAATACGCATCTCATTTGTATTTCATTGCTTCATTCAATCTTTGATATTGACGTTTGCTTCCAGGGAAATAATGTGCTCTTCTAAATCAGTATTTCATTATCACAATGATCATTTTCAAAATCTTTCTATTTGATATATATTCACCAGTAAAATATGTATGAATGTTTCAAAACAAATAGATACTGTAGGTGTTTCATATTGACCTCAAGGCTACCTCTCCCGACAGTGCTGCAAGCTGCATACATTTGCACAAAATAGTCATATCCAAACCTCCACCAAGTTAGCTAAATGTCAGGTAAGGTCTATTCTTATCAACTTCTTATCAGTCTCAGCACTGTTTGTGACATTTGATGGATTTGTTGGTTCAGAAAGCAGTAGGCCTATAAATAAACAAACTCATAGTTTCAGTGTTTTTGTCTACACCTGCGCAACTGATGTTACGGATGCAAATAGCCAAATCAAAACAAAAAATAACAGTTATTTTCTGAGTTGATATATAGACCTAACCAGGATTGTATCTACACTAGTAGGTTATTTGCAACTAGGCTTATATTAAGTTGTACTTTTTTTACCAAATAAAAAGGGCTTGCATAAATTCATAACATACTTTACCCTGTCTTCATGTTAGTCTACCTCAAATACCTGGTACCCCTCCCTGCACATTGATCTGGTACTGGTGCTCTCTGTAGCCCTTATCACTTCATTATTGTGCATATATATTCCTCGTGTGTAACAATTTTTTTAAACTGCATGGTTGGGAAGTGCTGGTGAGCAAGCATTTCACGTTAGTCTACACCCATTGTATTCAGCGCATGTGACAAATATGATTTGATAAGCAATAATTAGTGGTAGCTTGCCTTGCATAGTTTTCTATTATACATTTTGCGCTCAAAGTTTAAAAAAATAATACAATAGCCTTTGGTTCATTCATTAGGTTTAGGCTACTGTGCATATCAACCTGTTTTCTCAAAACAAAATGGCACATAAGAGTTGTAGATCTATGACATTTCGATTAATTCATCAAACATTACGTTTAATTTTCGGTTATACGATTCTTTACAATTAGGCCAACATTGTTAAGCAAGATATTTGAGTAGCTTAGTTGAATAAGATCCATCAATAATTTCCAAATCTATTCTGAATTTCAAAACGTTGAAATAAGATGTGGTGTAGGCTATTGTTATCGCAATAACCAAATTAAATAGACTGACACAATTATAGAACATTAGTATGAGACTGTAATATGATTTATATCATATCTACCATTCTTATCTGAAATCACTTTAGCAAAACATTCTGAAGAAGATGACTTGGCGTTTTCTGAGTGAGCAATTTACGAAAGTAACCCACTGCGCACACAATGAGGGACACACACTTTTCGCCGCACTTCGATACAAAGTGATTTTCGTAGCAGGTTAGGAAAGCATTTTCACTAAACCTAACTCTTTTCCTAACCTTAACTTCAGACTCCTAACCTGCTACGAAAATGTCACTTCGGTATCGAAGTGCCATGAAAATAGTATTCCCCCACACACTGGTTGAATCAATGTTGTTTCCACATTTGCCTGTGGTTTCGTCAGAAATAACACTACAGATATTGCAGGCTAATAGTGTATGTATATGTAGAGACTGTGTAAACCGCAATGCGGATGAACAGCAGGTATATGAGTAAACTGTGTTCTAGAACCACTGCTTTATTGCACTACACTCAATATAGGCCTATTCTAATGTCATATATACATACCTATATAAACGTTACTCATATATGAAATAAGATATTTTACTCGGTTATCGTTGCATTACAAGTCCATGTTGAAACGAAAAAAGTAGAATGAGGTGTTATAAAATGTCGAATTGCCCTTTTCATTGCAGTCAGTGAGCTCAGAGGCTTTCCTGGGACTGTAACGCCATCTACTGGCTATAACCTGCCAATCAGTTCTGGAAGGACAAGACACCCCTTAAGCACAACCACACTTTCATGTACCAAATGTCACTATTACCGTGAATCAAATTATTAGCAAAGTTTCAGTTTCCAAAAACCCCACATAATCCCTGCACCAATCTCCTATTCCCACCCATGATACATTATCTGTCAGAGAGAGAGAGAGAGAGAGAGAGAGAGAGAGAGAGAGAGAGAGAGAGAGAGAGAGAGAGAGAGAGAGAGAGAGAGAGAGAGAGAGAGAGAGAGATGATGATGATGATGATGATGATGCTTCTCTATCTATTAAACTGTCAACCGTGCCTCAACAAGCAGTCAACACAAATCTAACTACATAGGTAGCTAAGGTAACTGAACTAAATTACTACCGCCCCGTAGCACTCAACTCTGTCATCATGAAGTGCTTTTAGAGGCTAGTCAAGGACCATACAGTGCCTTGCAAAAGTATTCATCCACCTTGGCATTTTTCCTATTTTGTTGCATTACAACCTATAATTTAAATGAATTTTTAATTGGATTTAATGTAATGGACATACACACATTTTTCAATAAATTTGTTTCAATAAATATATATATTTTTTTAAATGGAAAAGTGGTGTGTGCATATGTATTCACCCCCTTTGCTATGAAGCCCCTAAATAAGATCTAGTACAACCAATTACCTTCAGAAGTCACATAATTAGTTAAATAAAGTCCACATGTATGCAATCTAAGTGTCACATGATCTGTCACATGATCTCAGTGTATATACACCTGTTCTGAAAGAATCCAGAGTCTGCAACACCACTAAGCAAGGGGCACCACCAAACAAGCTGCATCATGAAGACCAAGGAGCTCTCCAAACAGGTCAGGGACAAAGTTCTGGAGAAGTACATCAGGGTTGGGTTATAAAAAAATATCAGAAACTTTGAACATCCCACAGAGCACCATTAAATCCATTATTAAAAAATGGAAAGAATATGGCACCACAACAAACCTGCCAAGAGAGGGCCGCCCACCAAGACTCACAGACCAGGCAAGGAGGGCATTAATCCTAGAGGCAACAAAGAGACCAAAGATAACCCTGAAGGAGCTACAAAGCTCCACTGCGGAGATTGGAGTATCTGTCCATAGCACCACTTTAAGCCGTACACTCCACATAGCTAGGTTTTACGGAAGAGTGGCCAGAAAAAAGCCATTGCTTAAAAAAAATAATAAGCAAACACGTTTGGTCTTCGCCAAAAGGCATGTGGGAGACTCCCCAAACACATGGAAGAAGGTACTTAGGTCAGATGAGACTAAAATGTAGCTTTTTGGCCATCAAGGAAAACGCTATTTCTGGCGCAAACCCAACACCTATCATCACCCCGAGAATACCATCCCCACAGTGAAGCATGGTCGTGGCAGCATCATGCTGTGGGGATGTTTTTCATTGGCAGGGACTGGGAAACTGGTCAGGAATGATGGATGGCGCTAAATACAGGGAAATTCTTGAGGGGAAACCTGTTTCAGTCTTCCAGAGATTTGAGACTGGGATGGAGGTTCACCTTCCAGCAGGACAATGATCCTAAGCATACTGCTAAAGCAACACTCGAATGGTTTAAGGGGAAACATTTAAATGTCTTAGAATGGCCTAGTAAAAGCCCAGACCTCTATTCAATTGAGAATCTGTGGTATGACATAAAGATTGCTGTACACCAGCGGAACCCATACAACTTGAAGGAGCTGGAGCAGTTTTGCCTTGAAGAATGGGCAAAAATCCCAATGGCTAGATGTGCCAAGCTTATAGAGACATACCCCAAGAGACTTGTAGCTGTAATTGCTGCAAAAGGTGGCTCTACAAGGTATTGACTTTGGGGGGGGTGAATAGTTATACACGCTCAAGTTTTCAGTTTTTTTGCCCTATTTCTTGTTTGTGTCACAATAAAAAATATTTAGCATCTTTAAAGTGGTAGGCATGTTGTGTAAATCAAATGATACACCCCCCAAAAAATCTATTTTAATTGAGCCAAGGGGGTGAATACTTTCGCAAGCCACTGTATCACCTCCACCTTCCTGACAGGAGGAGGTTAGAGTCCTGGCGGAGTGGTGCCAGGGGGCATGCTGCCTGCCCTGTAGGACAGCACTCGATGTCAAAGGAAGGCCAAGATGATCATCAAGGAGCTCAGCCACCCAAGTCATGGTCTGTTCACTCTGCTACCATCTAGCAGACAAAGACAGTACAGCTTCTATCTCTAGGCCATCAGACTGTTGAAAAGCCATCGCACCATCTCCTGTAGTAAGAGACAAAGATAGACTCACTTACACAAAACACACACACAAGTTCACACACACACACACACACACACACACACACACACACACACACACACACACACACACACACACACACACACACACACACACACACACACACACACACACACACACACACCTCATACACATGCAGACTCCTGTACTCACATATAAACACTCACACACATACATACACACACACACACACACACTCATACAGCCAACACTGCTGTGCCATGTATATAGCCTAGAGACATTAAACACTGGACTGTTTCTTTTATACTGTTTTTCACACTGTATTCTTCACATAGCTCATTCTAATATATCTACTACTGTACATTGCATTTAGTTACACTGTTTATACACTGGATTCTCAGCATAGCTCCCTGTAATATATCTACCGCTGTATATATCATTCTTAGTTGATCGTTTTCGTGTATATACACATAGGTTGCATTTGGATTACTTACAAAGTGTTATTTCTGTTAACTGGATTCGTTCTGACATTCGTGATTTGTTGTTTTTGTTTATTTGTGTACTTGTTTGACATTTTTTGCTGCTCTGTTAGGTGCTATTAACACAACCATTTCACTGGACCCACTATAACCTCTGATAAACTGTGTACGCGACCAATAGATTTTGATTTGATTTGTGTCGATGTATTTGTCAAAATAAACTGTTGAATAAGCATGTCGTTGTGTAACCCTATTCCTTTGTTTCATGCTATAAATATAGTGCCACTGTGAAAACAATTGAATCCCATAGTCCATATTGCAAGCATACTGTAGTTTAAAAACTGATGAGTCCAAAACAGTTATTCAAAATGTGACATATACAACTAAATATTTTAGTCGTTTAACTACTGGTAAATCTATATTTCCAAGCTGTAGGGAAAAAAAGGTTTTGTGTTTCTTTTGAATCAAGGCCAGAGGGCTTAAACTACCATTATGGATAAAACACATGAATTTCACATGTGAAGTGTTCCAAAAACACATGTTTTCATGTGATCACATGTGATCTTATGTGAAGTTAATGTGATAACAGGTTACAACATGTAAAGCAACGTGATAACATGAAACTACATGTGAAAACCTGTGATCACATGTGAAGTTCCAAAACCACGTTTTCACATGATTCCACATGAAATTTCATGTGAAATCATGTGATTTTCCACGTGAAATCATGTGGTTTTTCTGTAAGAGCTCAACCACAATCATTCCTGTTGAATCACTTGACACACACTGAAAGCCTCACACACACATTAGGCCTGTATTCTTTGAAGAAATCTGCTGTGTCTTACTAGATACACACATCTGATGTAATGAAAAGGTCATTGTTTAGGTATTAATCATTGAGTTCTGACCAGAACTCATGACGACTTCCATTTCACTCAGGACGCTGACACTAAGCTACTACTACTCATATACATACATCAGTGACATTAACTTGACATTTATACATTTTCTATTTGACATCATCTATACAGGGAATCATAAACCTCCCACTCTGAAAGAAGATTAAAATTGTAAACACAACCCACACAATGTGATAACTGACAAGTTCTGCACCGTATGAAGAAAGCTTTTAAGTCATGTTAACATGCGCATTACACAGAGACCTTTTACACCTGCTAAGGTTGCTAAAAAAATACTGTATTTAACCTTCAGTATCAATAGTTATGCCATTTGACATCAAATCTACAGAAATAGACAAGCCTACATGCTTACATTTCAAGACCAATCCTTATTGCTAAAACTACTCAACTCCATTCTATCTAAACAAGTTGTATTTGTCACATGCACGAGTACAGTGAAATGCTTGACTTGCAAGTCCTACCCAGCAGTGCAGTTTTCATTATCAAAATATTATAACTAATAAAAAATAAAAAATAAACACAAGAAATAAGATATAAGAGAGGAAGATACAGTATATAAGGGGCATAGTGCCAATACAAAATGTAAAATTTGTGCAGCATTTATCTGATACATAAAAATTATACAATTTAGGTAGCAGATGTCATGGAGGCCTCCCTTTTTCTGCCCAGTAACAGAATGCTGAGTAATCTCAGTCATAGCCTCCCACGCGCAACTACCCACGCTACACTGGTCTTGGTCTGCACCCTGGTAATAATACCAAAACTACCAGCACTTAACAGACGCCCACAACACAACAGACACTCCATTTACAGTAAATGGGTGCAGTAGAAGCAGAACCAGAAGGAGCATGGGGGATTCTGTAACCCATAGAGACCCATATATTACAGAAAACACCTCACCCCAAATTCCTTCCCACTTCAACTAAAAGCTTAAACATCTGATTTGGGTCAGACAGTGTGACTCTTTATTATACACTTCATTACACTACACTACTAGTTTTTCCATTATAAAGTATATGTGTACAGTACATTACAGGGACTTTTCTTATACTATGCCTTACAGAAAACATTTGGTTAATCAATCTAGCAAACAACCAATGAGATGCATCTGTTTAAAGATTGTCCATGTTTGGACGTGTTCTTGATGATAACTTGATGATAAACTGACTGAGTAGAAGGGGAACCATATCTTGTCTTTGGACACATTTAGGTGATCTTGTCAAGTGTTAAATAAAATTGATTCCACTTCTACTTTGAATATGCCAATTACAGATTCATTGTGCATACAGTACATTATGCTGACTACACATTTACAAGAAGCGCACATAACGCAGTTTAGAAATGAAATTACTTGAAAGTAGTGAACTTTTTAAATGTAGAGTGATGTGCAACTTACAAAAATTTGAGTCCTGTAGCCTACATTTTAAAAAATGACAGAGAAAAACTGAATTCTCAATTGAAAGTCAGCTGCAATTAATACATGCCATGTTGGTCTGCCAAATGAATACAATTTGTGGTTAAGTTTGGCAGGCAGCATATATTACTACTCAGACAGAAATCATTATGTCAATCATTTGAAGTAGTAATACGCCTGCGGACATCCATCTGATCTCTATATCATTTAACCTAATAGTAGGAACATCGTCAAACACTAAAGAAATTGACAACACAAACGGCACTCAAACATGGATGACCCAGCATATGCTTACCATTCACTCACTCCCTCCTGGACCTCTTAAGAACCCAGACCCTCTGAACACAAAGAACAACAGACAGACTCCATCCATCTGAAATAGGTCAGTTTCATCACAATAAGTGAGACCGGTTCCCTGCCCACACACATAGCTGAATGACCCACTCAAACAGCACCCCCACCCAAGAAGATTACAGATATCCAGATGAGTCAGAGAGAGCAAAAACAGAGTGAGCAGCTAGCAGAACACAATCGCTCATGCCTTAGCTGACTCACCAAAATTACCACTTCCTATCTTTGCATGCATGTCATAACTCCCCTAATGACTGGTCAGGTTCTCAGGAATCCACACTGAACCATGGGAAGACTGGATGTGGGACAGTGTGTGTTCCTGAACCAGATTGAGGGGGTTGGGGGAGAAATTAAATTGACCTCTGAGTTGGACATACACTTTGTGTGTGTGTACAGTGCATTTGGAAAGTATTCAGACCCCTTGACTTCGTCCACATTTTGTTACGCAACAGCCTAATTCTAAAATAGATTAAATCGTTATTTTCCTCATCAAGCTACACATGATACCCCATAATGACAAAGCAAAAACAGGTATTTATACATTTTTGCAAATTTATACAAATAAAAAACTGAAATATAACATTTACATAAGTATTCAGACCCTTTACTCAATACTTTGTTGAAGCGCCTTTGGCAGCGATTACAGCCTCGAGTCTTCTTGGGTTTGACACTACAAGCTTGGCACACCTGAATTTGGGGAGTTTCTCACATTCCTCTCTGCAGATCCTGTCAAGCTCTCAGGTTGGATTGGGAGCGTTGGTGCACAGCTATTTTCAGATCTCTCCAGAAACATTAGATCGGGTTCAAGTCCGGGCTATGGCTGGGCCACTCAAGGACATTCAGAGACTTGTCCCGAAGCCACTCCTGCGTTGTCTTGGCTGTGTGCTTAGGGTCGTTGTCCTGTTGGAAGGTGAAAATTTGCCCCAGTCTGAGGTCCTGAGCGCTCTGAAGCAGGTTTTTATCAAGGATCTCTCTGTACTTTGCTCCGTTCACCTTTCCCTCGATCCTGACTAGTCTCCCAGTCCCTGCCACTGAAAAACATCCCCACAGCATGATGCTGCCACCACCATGCTTCACCATAGGCATTGTTCCAGGTTTCCTCCAGATGTGACGCTCAGCATTCAGGCCAAAGAGTTGAATCTTGTTTCTCATGGTCTGAGAGTCTTTAGATGCCTTTTGGCAAACTCCAAGCGGGCTGTCATGTGCCTTTTACTGAGTAGTGGTTTCCGTCTGGCCACTCTACCATAAAGGCTGGATTGGTGGAGTGCTGCAAAGATGGTTGTCATTCTGGAAGGTTCTCCCATCTTCACAGAGGAATTCTAGAGCTCTGTCAGAGTGACCATAGGATTCTGTCATTTTGCTCTGACAACGGTCAAATATGTGACCTTATATAGACAGGTGTGTGCCTTTCCAAATCATGTCCAATCGACTGAATTTATCACAGGTGGATGCCAATCAAGTTGTGAAAACATCTCAAGGATGATCAATGGAAACAGGATGTTCAATTTCGAGTCTCATAGCGAAGGGTTCGATTTATTTTGTAAATAAGGTATTTCTGGTTTTTATTTTTAATAAATTTGCAAACATTTATAAAAACCTGTTTTCGCTTTGTCATTATGGGGTGTTGTGTGTAGATTGCTGATGAAAAAAAATATTTCATACATTTTAGAATAAGGCTGTAACGTAACAAAATGTGGAAAAAGTCAAGGCGTCTGAATACTTTCCGAAGGCACTGTATATGAGTGTGCGCATGCACGCACACCTGTCTCAGTTGGACAAATGCATACCATGCCTCCGTCATCGCGATAACCTTTTGTGTGATGATAGTAGAGTACAGGAGGAGATTCTTTGGCCATTATCATGTTATACATCAGTATCCCAGGCCTTTGCAGCTGAGCAGCCCACTAGGAACGGGTTTGGTAACTCATGTTTTTATACTACACCAACAAACTTAGGTAAATCGGAAGCTTGTGTAGTAAAGCTTTGACAACAAAAAGGGAATAGTGACATGATCTACGGGACTTTAATGACGACCAGCCAACCTTTTGATACTGCATCCTGTTCACAGGGTTGGTTAACTCTTGAGGTTCCTTGGGTCTCCGCCAAATTAGGTAAATCCCCTTTTAGTTTTAATGCACCTCACCTTCTGGTGCTGTTCGGGCAATTTAAAGTGATGATTGAGGACCTAGTAGCTGAGGAATGTAACTGTTTTTCTTACATTTTGTGTTGTCCTATATTATTATACTTTTTTTGACATCGTATTGATTGTTGTTTTGCTTCACATCGTATTGATTGCTGTTTTGCTTCGCATCGTATTGATTGCTGTTTTGCTTCACATTGTATTGATTGCTGTTTTGCTTCACTTTGTATTTGATTGTTTTATTACTGTGACCAGGGCTCACTTAAAAATGAGACCCTGGTCTCAATGGGTTTCCCCTGAATAAATAAATAATAAATACAAATCAAATTAAATAGGCTCTCCTATTCTCCAGAAGTTTCCATGTGAACCTAGGAGCTCTTCTGTAAATAGAAACTTCCTCTGCTGCAGTTCCCACGCTGGTGGACGTCCCATTCCATACAACACACACACAGGCTACAGTATATTAGTACATCATATAGAATGCTGCCACGGCTTGTTTTAATAAGAAACAAAGTATGTACTATGTATATGTACAGAGAAGTATGTTTTAAACATCAAATAAAAACTGTAGAGACATTATGACTTGGAAATGCTTGCTCAGTGTAAATGCGTGAAGGAGGATAGGAGGGTTTGGCTCTCTCCACTCAAGTCAATGTGAACTGTAAAGAATGCTAACTTCTTATCAAAAAGAAAATAAAGGGTTGTGCTCTGATTGCTGCTCTTGCACTATTCACCTTACCCTATAATTTTTCTAAAAGGGAAGACAACTCGTAAAAAGATACTGTATTTAGCATTCTACCACAAGCAGATAGGATGGACATTTGTCCTACGTGATTTTGGTCCCTAACCAATACTTATTCCCAGGAACGCAACTTTGGTTTTAGAAGTGGGGGGGACATAATAATTATTATTATTTTAAACACTCAAACAGCCTACCCGACCGCTCGGAGGCCTCCGAATGGTCCTAAAGCACAACGTTGCATCGTTTTGTATCCCATTCCAATGATAATACTGGGGGGGACAAAAATGCAATTTCAGACATGTCCCCCCCGTCCCCATTGAAAGTTGCGCCCCTGCCCATGTCTATTTGCTTGGTATCTCAGAACACACAGATATCCAGCATGTCACTACACAGTCATTTCACCACTGAATCTAACTTCTGACTCATAGCCCTGTTGTTGCTGGTCTCTACAGATATGTGCATTGTGAATCCTTCTTTCACTAGATATTGCTCTGTCATGGAGGAGCTCATACTATATGTAAAGTTACATACACGGTATGTCCATCAGTTCATAAGATAAAGGGGGATTGTAAGACTGTTTTTGGTCTTTGCAATGCTAGATTTTTTTATTTAGTAAAAGCTCATATTCTGTTTGCTCATACCCAAATAATATTGTTGACTCGTCCTTTACTTGTAGTTGTGGCCAAAGCATAAATTAGAGAACAAACACTCCGTATAACCCCATCTCAAACTTGTTTTAGTTAAAAACAGTTTTAAAAAATGCTTGAAATTTGCTGGGATAATGACATCATCCTCTTTTGCCAAGACAGGTCTGTATGTGATTAGTCCAGCAGCTTTTTGCTGTTTTCCAAATTCTCCGGTTGGGGAAAGTATCCTTCTCGAGACTATGGGAGACACAGGCTCAGGAGTGCACACTCACTGCATACAAGCAAGCTAGCTAGCAAACCAAGCAATCCACAGCTGGTGTTAGCATACAGGACAAAGCCTATGCAACAACTATCTCGCCAGTCACTACTATTTCAAATTATGTGGTTTGTAACAGTTGGCCCGGCCCGCTGGCTGTTTGGAAGCAGTTAGCTTTCGCAGCTAACTTAGCTAGCTGGCTAGCCAACAAGAAAGCAAGTCAAAGCAGATCCTCCACACAACAATCACCTCGCCATTCCATTCTATCTTCAATCCTATGGTTTGTAGCTAAAATGTTATGTCAAGAGGAAACCTAGTTAGCCATTGTTGACTGATATACAGTACCAGTCAAAAGTTTGGACACACCTACTCATTCAAAGGTTTTTCTTTATTTTATTATTTTCTACACTGTAGAATAATAGTGAAGACATCAAAACTATGAAAAACCACATATGGAATCATGTAGTAACCAAAACATTTTAAACAAATAAAGATTCTTCAAAGTAGCCACCCTTTGCCTTGATGACAACTTTACACACTCTTGGCATTCTCTCAACCAGCTTCACCTGGAATGCTTTTCCAACAGTCTTGAAGGAGTTCCCACATATGCAGAGCACATGTTGGCTGCTTTTCCTTCACTCTGCGGTGCAACACATCCCAAACCATCTCAATCGGGTTGAGGTCAGGTGATTGTGGAGGCCAGGTCATCTGATGCAGAACTCCATCACTCTCCTTCTTGGTCAAATAGCCCTTACACAGATTGGAGGTGTGTTGGGTCATTGTCCTGTTGAAAAACAAATGATAGTCCCAATAAGCACAAACCATATGGGATGGCGTATCGCTGCAGAATGCTGTGGTAGCCATGCTGGTTAAGTGTGCCTTTAATTCTAAATAAATCACTGACAGTGTCACGAGAAAAGCACCCTAACACCATCACACCTCCACGCTTCGTGGTGGGAACCACACATGCGGAGATCATCTGTTCACCTACTCTGCGTCTCACAAAGACACGGCGGTTGGAACCAAAAATCTCACATTTGGACTCATCAGACCAAAGGACAGATTTCCACCGGTCTAATGTCCATTGCTCGTGTTTCTTGGCCCAAGCAAGTCTTATCTTCTTAATGTTGTCCTTTAGTAGTGGTTTCTTTGCATTAATTCGCCCATGAAGGCCTGATTCATGCAGTCTCCTATGAACAGTTGATGTTGAGATGTGTCTGTTACTTGAACTCTGTGAAGCATTTATTTGGGCAGCAATTTCTGAGGCTGGTAACTCTAATGAACGTATCCTCTGCAGCAGAGGTAACTCTGGGTCTTCCATTCCTGTGGCGGTCCTCATGAGAGCCAGTTTCATCATAGCGCTTGATAGTTTTTGCGACAGCACTTGAAGAAACTCAAAGTTCTTGAAATGTTCCGCAATGACTGACCTTCATGTCTTAAAGTAATGATGGACTGTCATTTCTCTTTGCTTATTTGAGCTGTTCTTGCCATAATATGGACTTGGTATTTTACCATGTAGGGCTATCTTCTGTATACCACCCCTACCTTGTCATAACACAACTGATTGGCTCAAATGCATTAAGGAAAGAAATTCCACAAATTAACTTTTAACAAGTCACACCTGCTAATTGAAATGCATTCCAGGTGACTACCTCATGAAGTTGGTTGAGAGAATGCCAAGAGTGTGCAAAGAAGGTCATTAAGGCAAAGGGTGGCTACTTTGAAGAATCTAATTTGTTTTACACTTTTTTGGTTACTACATGATTCCATATGTGTTATTTCAGCGTTTCTACAATGTAGATAATATTAAAAATAAAGAAAAACCCTGGAATGAGTAGCTGTGTCCAAACCTTTGACTGGTACTGTAGGTACTAGCAGTAGCTAGCCAGCTAGCTTCACGGCTTGCTAGTTAGGTAGCTAACAAAATAAATATCAGGAATATAGTGACAAAGCAAAGGACAGAAATGACTCAATCATATGAAATAATCAGTCTGCATTTATTGCTGTTAAAGTGCCCTAGTAGTTCCATTGTGCATCCTGAATCCATCACTTGACTTGGTGCAGCCGGGCTCGGCCAGTCTGCCCCAGTGCCCCCACGTGGGAGCTAATTTGAATATCAAAGTGTATGGGCGTTTCATTGGCTTTGCGGTCAAATCCTTATTTTTTTTTTACCAATATACACCAAACAACCCTGTTGTTTCCAAGCAGGCCAATCAGGGTCACAGAGAAAAGCTGCTTTTTAACATGTTTAATTATACTTTTTTGGAAGGACATCTATTTAATTCATATTGTAATTCATTTTAGGTCATATTTCATAAAAATCTGGAACACTGGACAGGCATGCTATTTCTAAGAACTGCAAAATGTAACTTTTTGGGCGACCTGACAAAATTCACATACAAATAAATGTAAGTTACAGTTCTGTCATTCTCATACCTGTTTCATACACTCACCAAGTTTGGCTTTGGTCCCATGTTCATTAGTTGGGTCTCGTCCGTCAAAACGTATGGAATAGTGTCTGACTAATTTTGTCTCCACAAGGTGTGAGACAGGGTTTCCCCGCTAGTCCACTCCTATTTATTTTATTCTTAGATCCCCTGACATGTGCGATACGTGCTGAAAAGACCATCTCAGGTGTGCGCATTTATGAACATGAGTTCAAATTAAATCTATATGCTGACGACATCCTACTCACCCTTAGTAACCCTCCAATCTCCCTACCAGCAGTCTTAAAGCTGACTGACTCATTTGGCTCCCTCTCAAGATACAAGATCAACTGGAGTAAGAGTGAGGCTATGCCTCTCAACCCACACACATTTCAGGCTGACTTAGTGGGTTCCCCATTTGTTTGGAAGACTAGTGGCATGAAGTATCTAGGAATTAATATAGTATTCCCCATAACCAAGATATTCAGTCTAAATGGACCTAGAGTTGTCCAGGTCGTCAGTGATGATATTAAGAGATGGATAACTCTCCCCCTATCTTTATGGGGCAGAGCTGACATTTTGAAGATGAATGTATTACCTAGGCTAGCCTGTGATATCTCTTTCATCCCTGTCCAGTTCCAGTCATGGTTTAAGGAGGTACAAACTCTCTCCTCACAGTTCTCATAGAACAATCAGAAACCCAGGATAGGGTTTGGAAACTGGCTGCACCTAGATTCAAAGGTGGGCTGGGTGTCTCAGTTGTATTAATCTACTAGTTGTCACATAATTCAAGATATCCCCTTACATGGGTTTATAAATCTATAAGATTGGCAGGATAATGTCTGAACACAGGTCTGTTTCCCTGGCATCAATGTGGTACTGCCCCAAACCCCCTACTGCCTTTGACAGTGTAATTATCAGGTTCTCATGTAGCATTGTTAAGATGATGTGCAGAAGGTTGGGTGTAAAAGGTCTTTCTCTTCCATCCTGTCCCATCTGGCATAACCCCCTGTTTACAGCTGGGGAAAACACTTTGAATAATACTCTGGCATAGCCACGGTATTTCATCTATTGGTCAGATTGTTAAAGATGATATTCTACACTTTTCCCAAGTGAAGGCAGATTTAGGTTTGAGCGATTCTTCATGTTTAGCATACCTACAGCTTAAGACAGTCATATGTACCGTTCGTAAAAAGGAGGATGCTGAATCTGACTCGGGTACAGAGTTAGATCAGAACCTCAGCAACGCTGCCTCCAAGAGAGGAACTGTATCAGGCATTTATAGACTGTTGTTTTTCTCCGTCCCAAATGCATATTCTCCCATTCAGTTAGCATAGGAGTGTGACTTGAACAATGTCCCCATCGCAATGGGACACTATTTGGAGAAGGGGTCTGAACACTTCAACATGTGTTAGGCATAAGATCATGTGTATAGTGTCTAGCCTATATCACCCATGTACGTATCTCAAAGATGTATTAAAATCTATCTAACTTATGCTGGCACAACTGTGGTAGCAACAGCTCTTTACTTCACATATTGTGGGAATGCCCTGGAGTGAAAACATTTTGGTCTGAAGTTATTTCAGTTTTGTCCAACATTTTTTAAGTTGAATTTCCAAGGTGTTCCATTTTTTTTATATTTAACTAGGCAAGTCAGTTAAGAACAAATTCGTATTTACAATGATGGCCTTCCGGGGAACAGTGGGTTAACTGCCTTGTTCAGGGGCAGAACGACAGCCTTTTTAACCTTGTCAGCTCAGGGACTCGATCCAGCAACCTTTCGGTTACTGGCCCAACGCTCTAACCACTAGGATACCTGCCGCCCCATCTCGTGTTTACTTGGTCAAAGCCCAGAAAATATACTGTCTATATACTTTCAGTCAAGAGAATCATTCTTCTTAACTGGAAAGAACCTAAACCAACTTGCTTTTCTGTGGGCCGCTGGCCGGAAGACTACTTAGACCTTTTATACATGGAACGTGCAGCTTGCCTGTTCAAGGACTTCAATCTAGGTTTACATGGTCACTAGGTCACTGTACGCAAGTTATTGGACTCTGGAAATGTACACATTCAAGTTTTAATCCTGTAGTCCATACTTGAATATCTGCCAAGATCATTTGTACAAAGTAGAAACCTTGTAACTCTATTTGATGCACTTCCCTTCCCCTGTTTTTTGTTCTGTACTGCATGTACTGTCATTCGTGTTGTTTCTATGGTGAAAAACAATAAAAACTGTTAACAGTAAAGATCTGTCATTCTCATTGAAAGCAAGTCTAAGAAGCGGTAGATGTGTTCTATATGCGCTATTTCTATGTTTCACATTTTTACATTACAACATGTTTGTTTATGGAAAAGATATTTAACAGTGGTTTAGAAGCAACAATTATTCTTTACACTATACTTGCTTGTTTTGTCACATAAACTGAAATTAGGCGAACAATTTGAAGTTTTGTAATCACAAAATGGCGGAGTGATTTTTGTATAGTGCATCTTTAAGTAAGCTCCTTTTCGAGGCCTGAGAACGATATATTTCTGTACTTCCATACATGCGCTTGTCATCTGGTACACAGGAAGAGCCTTTTGCAACTGAGAGAGATGAGTCAGTCATGATGCTACAAAAACAGACATTCCCACACTCTGTCACACACCCACATAGGCACTGAGCCAGTCCGTAATGGGAAACAAAAAATACTGGAATTACAGTATGACCTTGATGTGAGAGTAGGAACTATGAATGGTGTATGTTTGCCCACTTGGCAACTACATGAAATGTAGAGACATTTCAAACTCGTGACTGAGGACAGTTCTATAGCCCTACAGGAGGTCTGGGTTAAATCGGGGGAGAAGAGGAACTGAGTCAGGACTGGATTAGGATTAACAGAGTTAGTTCTCAGCCAGGTCACAGACATATTCTTCATTAATTACACTACCATGTCAGATATGCGGGGGTGAGACTGCATGCACAACATTTCCTTTCCTACCCCTCAGTTCCAACTCCAGACAAAATAAACTACTGTACTGTGTGGGTGATTCACAGTGTGTCTGACCACCAACGATGAGACACCACAGGTGGGAATAATATTAATTTGTGGGAGGTATAGTGGAGGAGTAAAGCCTGTTCTGAGACACCCAGAGTTGTTAACAGCAGGATGTTAGTATTATCCTAGTACAGGGAGTGATGTCGACCATCGGGCTGGCACAAAAACCACTTTTTTTTTCACATAAAGTGGGTAAAATTGGTAATTATTTTACGAGAAGAACGGCATGGTCGGGAGGAAAAGCTTAATTTCCAAAAGTTCCAACCGGTCAAAACCATTCGTTTTTGAGACGGGGGTGTCACCAAAGCTGTGCTGTATTCATTAGGTATGTACTGTATACTGTAGCTCATTTTCAAAGATGCATTACAAGCAAAACAAATAAAAAGACTTTTATGACAATAACCATGGTCATTTGTATGACAATTGTTCCCCAAAAATCCATAATCATCACAGCCCTAGTTGACCATCTGACTACATTAGTCTCTCATATAACACATTCTACAAATCACTATAGTTTGTAGAAAAAGAAATAGAGCTCCACACCTGCCAACAAAATTACTGGGCATGAAGTCTTATGTTATGTTATGTATGTCTTATATGTATTAGTTCGATCCATTTTACACAATAAGTGGGAACTGAAATCCCTCACGTGCATACTGAACAGACACACACACCACACACACACAATGTCTTTGTCAGGAAAAGTAGGCCAGTGTAGGCCAACAGCTGTGTCCCTGTCCTCATTATAATAATCTACAGTGTGAAACTGGTTTGTACACTTTCTCACTGCTCATCCCCTCCTTCCCCACTGCTTAGAATATGCCTGTCAATAAATCTACCTGACACAAAACAACCAATCAATATCCTCCAATCCTAGAGGGGACAGAGAGAATAGAGCAGCTCACCAGCCCAGCCCAGCCCAGGCAGGCGGGCAGGAAGCATTCAGACAGACAATGATGTTGGGTGTGATTTCATGAGGAAGTCAATATTCTGAGATCTATCACAGACACCATGATAACACACTCCCCACATTCCCTTGAATGAGAGCCAGTCAACATCTGATGGATGACCTTTGACCTACACTACAGTACAGAACATACTCTACTGTTTCCCATTTACCATTTTGATACTGGTATACTAGTAACTAGACATGCAACACAATGTTACAGGGCTCAGTACATATAAAAGAGACTAGGTGATTACATGTTATCAAAGCAGAATTACATTTTCACCTAGTGTATCAACAGTCTTGATAAAGGACAAATCCATCAATTTACTTTTTAGTAAGCAACTGAGAAAAAGTTTGTGTTAGTGGGAACAACAATGTACATCATTATCCATTATGATTTGACCATTGTGAGGTGCTCACATCATTATTGGAAAAACTCTTCTACAGTTACTGTGAAAACAGTGCCACCTTGAGACAGAGACACAACCCTACCAAGTGGAAGGGTAAAAGCCAACGTCTCTAAAAATGTTCACTAGATGGCACTAAAACCTAATGTATCTGATATTGCATACCACAACCCATCACCAGGAGCAGGAGGAGAACAGCTCTTCACTGCTTTATAGAAAATACACTTTCATTAGATTCAAATATGTACTGCACTGACACAAACATGTACTGCAATGACACGAATTACTGATGATTGTTTGAAATAAATTGATAGCAAGAACATTGTGGGACCTGTACTGTTAGATTTCAGTCAGCCTTTGATATTACTGACCATAACCTGTTGCTGAGAAAACAAACAGTACCAGTGAAAAATTTGTACACACCTACTCATTCAAGAGTTTTTCTTTATTTTTTACTATTTTCTACTATGTAGAATAATAGTGAATACATCGAAACTATGAAATAAAACATATAGAATCATGTAGTAACCAAAAAATTGTTAAATCAAAATATATTTAATATTTGAGATTCTTCAAACTAGCCACCCTTTGCCTTGATGACAACTTTGCACACTCTTGATATTCTCTCAACCAGCTTCATGAGGTAGTCACCAAGAATGCATTTCAATTAACAGATGTGACTTGTTAAAAGTTCATTTGTGGAATTTCTGTCCTTCTTAATGTGTTTGAGCCAATCAGTTGTGTTGTGACAAGTTAGGGGTGGTATACAGACCAAGTCCATATTATGGTAAGAACAGCTCAAATGAGCAAAGAGGAACGACAGTCCATCATTACTTTAAGACATGAAGGTTAGTCAATCTGGAAAATTTCAAGAACTTGAAAGTTTCTTCAAAAGCAGTTGCTAAAACCATCAAGCACTATGATGAAACTGGCTCTCATGAGGACTGCCACAGGAAAGGAAGACCCAGAGTTACCAATGCTGCAAAGGATAAGTTCATTAGAGTTAACTGCACCTAAGATTGCAGGGCAAATAAATGCTTCACAGAGTTCAGGTAAAAGACACATCTCAACATCAACTGTTCAGAGACGACTGCATGAATTGTGCATTCATGGTCGAATTGCTGCAAAGAAACCACTACTAAATGACACCAATAATAAGAAGAGACTTGCTTGGGACAAGAAACACGTGCAATGAACATTAGACCAGTGGAAATCTGTCCTTTGGTCTGATGAGGCCAAATTTTAGGTTTTTGGATCCAACAGCTGTGTCTTTGTGAGACGCAGAGTAGGTGAACGGATGATGTCCGCATGTGTAGTTCCAACCGTGAAGCATGGAGGAGGAGGTGTGATGGTTTGGGGGTGCTTTGCTGGTGACACTGTCAGTGATTTATTTAGAATTCAAGGCACACTTAACCAGCATGGCTACCACAGCATTATGCAGCGATACGCCATCCCATCTGGTTTGCGCTTAGTAGGACTATAATTTGTTTTTCAACAGGACAATGACCCAACACACCTCCAATCTGTGTAAGGGCTATTTTACCAAGAAAGACACTGATGGAGTGCTGCATCAGATGACCTGGCCTCCACAATCACCCGACCTCAACCCGATTGAGATGATTTGGGATGTGTTGGACCCCAGAGTGAAGGAAAAGCAGCCAACAAGTGCTCTGCATATGTGGGAACTCATTCAAGACTTTTGGAAAAGCATTCCAGGTGAAGCTGGTTGAGAGAATGCCAAGAGTGTGCAAAGCTGTCATCAAGGCAAAGGGGGTGGCTCCTTTGAAGGATCTCAAATATAAACGTAAATGTAAACTTCCGACTTCAACTGTATGTGTTATTTCATAGTTTTGATGTCTTCACTATTATTCTACAATGTAGAAAATAGTAAAAATAAAGAAAAACCCTTGAATGAGTAGGTGTGTCCAAACTGGTACTGTATGTTTTATGGCTTTTCAACATCAAAGTCGGAAGTTTACATACACCTTAGCCAAATACATTTACACTCAGTTTTTCACAATTCCTGACATTTAATCCTAGTAAAAATTCCCTGTCTTAGGTCAGTTAGGATCACCACTTCATTTTAAGAATGTGACATGTCAGAATAATAGCAGAGAGAATGATTTATTTCAGCTTTTATTTCTTTCATCACATTCCCAGTGGGTCAGAAGTTTACATACACTCAATTAGTATTTAGTAGCATTGCCTTTACATTGTTTAACTTGGGTCAAACGTTTTGGGTAGGCTTCCACAAGCTTCCCACAATAAGTTGGGTGAATTTTGGTCCATTCCTCCTGACAGAGCTGGTGTAACTGAGTCAGGTTTGTAGGCTTCCTTGCTCGCACACGCTTTTTCAGTTCTGCCCACAAATCTTCTATAGGATTGAGGTCAGGGCTTTGTGATGGCCACTCCAATACCTTGACTTTGTTGTCCTTAAGCCATTTTCCCACAACTTTGAAAGTATGCTTGGGGTCATTGTCCATTTGGAAGAACCATTTGCAACCAAGCTTTAACTTCCTGACTGATGTCTTGAGATGTTGCTTCAATATATCCACATAATTTCCCCCCTCATGATGCCATCTATTTTGTGAAGTGCACCAGTCCATCCTGCAGCAAAGCACCCCCACAACATGATGCTGCCACCCCCATGCTTCACGGTTGGGTTGGTGTTCTTCGGCTTGCAAGCCTCCTCCTTTTCCCTCCAAACATAACTATGGTCATTATGGCCAAACAGTTCTATTTTTGTTTCATCAGACCAGAGGACATTTCTCCAAAAAGTACAATCTTTGTCCCCATGTGCAGTTGCAAACCGTAGTCTGGCTTTTTTATGGTGGTTTTGGAGCAGTGGCTTCTTCCTTGCTAATCGGTCTTTCGGATTATGTCGATATAGGACTCGTTTTACTGTGGATATAGATACTTTTGTACCTGTTTCCTCAAGCATCTTCACAAGGTCCTTTGCTGTTGTTCTGGGATTGATTTGCACTTTTCGCACCAAAGTACGTTCATCTCTAGGAGACCTGCTCCTTCCTGAGCAGTATGACAGTTGCGTGGTCCCATGGTGTTTATACTTGCGTACTATTGTTTGTACAGATGAATGTGGTACCTTCAGGTGTTTGGAAATTGCTCCCAAGGATGAACCAGAATTGTGGAGGTCTACAATTTTCTTTCTGAGGTCTTGGCTGATTTGTTTTTGATTTTCCCATGATGTCAAGCAAAGAGGCACTGAGTTTGAAGGTAGGCCTTGAAATACATCCACAGGTACACCTCTAATTGACTCAAATGATGTCAATTAGCCTATCAGAAGCCTCTAAAGCCATGACATCATTTTCTGGAATTTTCCAAGCTGTTTAAAGGCACAGTCAACTCAGTGTATGTAAACTTCTGACCCACTGGAATTGTGAGACAGTGAATTATAAGTGAAATAATCGGTCTGTAAACAATTGATGGAAAAATTACTTGTGTCATGCACAAAGTAATGTCCTAACAGACTTGCCAAAACTATAGTTTGTTAACAAGAAATTTGTGGAGTGGTTGATAAACAAGTTTTAATGACTCCAACCTAACATGCTGACCAGACCGGACACGTCGCGTGCGCGAGCGTCGCAAAATAAATGAAGAAATCCTTGTTATTCAAATATTGCACCCACACTGCTCGCGCGCGCCAACGAGCGTCTGCGACGCCAAGGGCTAAAATAGAACTCATTCCTATTTCTGACGCAGATCGCGCTGCAAGTCCTGCCTCTCCCATCTCCTCATTGGTTTATAAAAGCTGGTACCCACGTGCCATCTCCTCATTGGTTATACCCATGTGGGTGATTGAAAGACGAACTGTTTTGCCGGTAGTCGTGGTAATACAATGAAAGTTTAGATGCGATCACCATATAAGTTAAACGATGAAAAGGCCTGGAAGGAGGAGAGATGACTAGAAACGATTCGGTTGGCCGTTTTATGTGTGGATTAATTGTCGGAGTAGAGGTCATTGTGCATTTCATTTGTGCATTTCCTTTCGACCTGTCCCCAAATTAATGTAATTGGTTCAGAGTTTGTTTTGATAATTTTACCTGTGTGTCGTGATCGCGTTTGGTGTGGGGGGGCAAAATAAATGTATGCACAATGGCACACGCGCGCAGCCGGTTTGGGTTCCGTGTCAGTGTATGTAAACTTCCGACTTCAACTGTATCTAACAGAACTTAAAAGGTTTTCTTTAATAGAAGCCTATCTTATGTCAAACATTCAGGGTGTGGTGTACTGCAGGGCAGCTCTCTAGGCCTTCTACTCTTTTTTATTTTTACCAATGACCTGCCACTGGTATTAAACAAAGTTTGTGTGTCCATGTAGGCTGATGATTCAACCATATATGTATCAGCAACCACAGCTAATGAAGTCACTGAAACCCTTAACAAAGAGTTGCAGTCAGTTTTGGGCTGGGTGGCCAGTAATAAACTGGTCCTGAAGTTCTCTAAAACTAAGAGTATTGTATTTGGTACAAATCATTCCCTAAGCTCTAAACCTCAGCTGAATCTGGTAATGAATGATGTGGCTGTTGAACAAGTTAAAGAGACCAAAATAATTGGTGTTACCTTAGAGTGTAAACAGGCATGGTCAAAACATATAGATTCAATGGTTGTAAATACGGGGAGAGGTCTGTCCATATTAAAGAGATGCTCTGCTTTTTTGACACCACACTCCAAAGAGCAAGTCCTGCAGGCTCTAGTTTTGTCTTATCTTGATTATTGTCCAGTCATGTGGTCAAGTGCTACAAAGAAAGACTTAGTTAAGCTGCAGCTGGCCCAGAACAGAGTGGCATGTCTTGCTCTTCGTTGTAATCAGAGGGCTAAAATTAATCACAGGAGGTTGGTGGTACCTTAATTGGGGACGACGGACACGTGGTAATGGCTGGAGCGGAATAAGTGGAAAGGTATCAACAACATTAAACACATGGTTTCCATGTGTTTGATGCCATTCCATTCGCTCTGTTCCAGACATTATTATGAGGCATCCTCCCCTCAGCAGCCTCCACCGATATTAATGCTGTGCATGCCAGTCTCTCTTAGCTAAGAGTTGAGGAGAGACTGACTGCACCACTTCTTCTTTTAATAAGAAACATTAATGTGTTGAAAATTTCAAATTGTTTGCATAGTCAACTTACACACAGCTCTGATACACACACTTACCCCACCAAACATGCCACCAGGAGTCTTTTCACAATCTCCAAATCCAGAACAAATTCAAGAAAGCGTACAATATGATATTATGATAATTGGAATGGCCGATTAATTAGGGCCGATTTCAAGTTTTCATAACAATCGGGAATGGGTATTTTTGGACACGGATTTGGCCTTTTTTTTTTTTTACACCTTTATTTAATCTTTATTTAACTAGGCAAGTCAGTTAAGAACACATTCTTATTTTCAATGACGGCCTAGGAACGGTGGGTTAACTGCCTCGTTCAGGGGCAGAACGACAGGTTTTTACCTTGTCAGCTCGGGGGATTCAATCTTGCAACCTTACAGTTAACTAGTCCAACGCTCTATCCACCTGATTAAATTGCACTCCACGAGGAGCCTGCCTGTTACGCGAATGCAGTAGAAGCCAAGGTAAGTTGCTAGCTAGCATTAAACTTATCTTATAAAAAACAATCAATCAATCAATCATAATCACTAGTTAACTACACATGGTTGATGATATTACTAGTTTATCTAGTGTGTCCTGCGTTGCATATAATCGATGCGGTGCGTATCGTTGCTCCAATGTGTACCTAACCATAAACATCAATGCCTTTCTTAAAATCAATACACAGAAGTATATATTTTTAAACCTGCATATTTAGCTAAAATAAATCCAGGTTAGCAGGCAATATTAACCAGGTGAAATTGTGTCACTTCTCTTGCGTTCATTGCACGCAGAGTCAGTGAATATGCAACAGTTTGGGCCGCCTAATTTGCCAGAATTTTACGTAATTATGACATAGCATTGAAGGTTGTGCAATGTAACAGGAATATTTAGACTTATGGATGCAACCCGTTAGATAAAATACGGAACGGTTCCGTATTTCACTGAAAGAATAAACGTTTTGTTTTCGAGATTATAGTTTCCGGATTCTACCATATTAATGACCTAAGGCTCGTATTTCTGTGTGTTATTATGTTATAACGAAGTCTATGATTTGATAGAGCAGTCTGACTGAACGGTGGTAGACAGCAGCAGGCTCGTAAGCATTAATTCAAACAGCACTTTCCTGCGTTTTGCCAGAAGCTCTTCGCTGTGCTTCAAGCCTATCAACTCCTGAGATTAGGCTGGTGTAATCGATGTGAAATGGCTAGCTAGTTAGCGGGGTGCGCGCTAATAGCGTTTCAAACGTCACTCGCTCTGAGACTTGGAGTAGTTGTTCCCCTTGCTCTGCATGGGTAACGCTGCTTCGAGGGTGGCTGTTGTCGTTGTGTTCCTGGTTCGAGCCCAGGTAGGAGCGAGGAGAGGGATGGAACCTATACTGTTACACTGGCAATACTAAAGTGCCTATAAGAACATCCAATAGTCAAAGGTTAATGAAATACAAATGGTATAGAGAGAAATAGTCCTATAATAACTACAACCTAAAACTTCTTACCTGGGAATATTGAAGATTCATGTTAAAAGGAACCACCAGCTTTCATATGTTCTCATGTTCTGAGCAAGGAACTTAAACGTTAGCTGTCTTACATGGCACATATTGCACTTTTACTTTCTTCTCCAACACTTTGTTTTTGCATTATTTAAACCAAATTGAACATGTTTCATTATTTATTTGAGGCTAAATTGATTTTATTGATGTATTATATTAAGTTAAAATGAGTGTTCATTCAGTATTGTTGTAATTGTCATTATTACAAATAAACAAAAACAAATCGGCCGATTAATCGGTATCGGATGTTTTTGGTCCTCCAATAATCGGTATCGGTATCGGCGTTGAAAAATCATTATCGGTCGACCTCTATTTGCAACAGCTAATGAAGATCCTAATAAAATACTAAACACCAAAAAGATTTCAATTTATTCTGAAGTATGATTTTAAGGATTTCACTTTGCTATCACTTCATCAACTGTTCTGATTACCTATTGGCCAATTACTCTTTTATTGCTCTTCTCCATAACTGTAGATATTAAACGCAATATACTCAACATTAGCTTTATTCAAGTTGTGAATATTAGACTATTGCACCACCAGTACTGACACCAGTTTGGAGTACAATACTAAAATCAAACGTGTTCAGACTCAGACTGCCATTTCAACACTATACACGTTGTTTTATGAATGCAAGTTTCAAGGCCACCACTTCCTTTTCTCTTCTACTCAACAATGGCAGGTTTTTACTGGAAACCAGTCCCACTGACTAAAAACAGACTGGGGTGCCGTTGTAAACTGACGTATCGTTACAAAACTAGGTTTTACATGTGAACCTTCACAACTGTTAACCATATAGTGCCACAAGCTCCAACCACCATCAACTATTTCTGTTTAGCGTTTTCAGTATGCAGTGACCAGAGCTCCACAAGTACAGAAAGACATACACTATTCTGCAGAATTACCATTACCTCCATCCTGTGATACAGCAAAATGCAGCTCCTGTTGATGAAGCTAATACGAGGGGGGAGTTCATTCTAAATGAGAATCACCAGAATGTGTTCTAGTTCCACTGCCATCAATCATGGGAAGAGGAGATGACCTCGCTCAGTGTAATTCTGTCAACTGTGTGCCGTGCATGTAAATACAGTTGGTTTTCTGTCCATCTTAAATGTAAACTGATTTGGGTGGGACCTGTCTTTCAGTCTACCTAAGCTAAAACACAGAATACAGGGAGGGAGGAACTTTAGATTAAGGTCACCTTTGTGGTTTCTGAAGAGCAATATGAAAATGACTGTTCTATTCACAGCTTATCTGATGAATGTAGCCAGCTAACTGAGCCAAACATAAACCACATGAATGGATATGAGAGAGAGAGGGAAGTCCCAGAGTACTCATTCTGAGACAGAAAAATTGTTTCATTCAGGCCAGGGAAAAGACATAGCTTTTTGGTTGTAGAGTATATGGAACACTAAGGCTTAAATATTTTGGAAATGTGTTATCTAGAGGCAACCTGTCCTTGTCTCCTGTCCCATCTGAGGTGAATGGGCTGAATTGGATAGATGGGTGTTTGCATTCACCTCTTCCAGTCGTTTTATGTTTGTGGTAACGAAAGAACTGCAATCTAAACTGAACCAGTGCACTTGGGATAATGTCCATGAAACAGGTGCTGCATTCTAAATAGCTCACGCCCCCCTATCTTCTTGTCACTCAGAAATGAAAGTATATGACTCGGCACTCTAGTCTCATCACAAACACGGGCCCTATAGAAATGTTGATAAATAATATATTGAGTATGCATTCCGTTCATATTTTGGATGGGCAGAATTAAATGTGCGTAATAAGACAGTTCTCCAAAGGGCTTTGTAAGATTGCCAACGGTTCAAAGACTATTGGATTTGAAAAAGTTTTACACTTCGTTTTTAAAAATACAAAAAGGAACAGGAAGCTCGACTTCAATCTCATGCTGACATTGCTTCCTTTTATCTCTGTAAACCGCCCTTTACACGAGTGCTCTGTAGTCCACACATTTTTTTAATTTATCAGCCAGCGCGTCATTCGTGTTTCACTTCCGAAACGTCAATTTCAGAGGGAAGTTATCGTTCAAATGTATCCATAAATATGTAAATAATGACTCTTATTGCATCCATTTAACTGCACCCTAGTTGGCCCTTATATGTGTACAGTACTTATATTTCAATTCAAGTATCACTGTATGGCTTCCTCAAACTACAAAATAGTATTTAAGATGTAAAATATTCGTTCGGTCTTCGTGTATGTCTACTCACTAACAAAAATGTATCAAATAAGTTATTTCGTATGTAATTACTACTTACCCATTATTAAAAGTAGTGCAGAATATTTCTGGTTTGCCCCAGTTCAGGAACGAGTTAGGTGGATAATACATTTTGACCAAGTTATTTCGATGTTGGCAAAAGTCATTCTAAACTGGACTAAGCAGTGTAACGTTAGCTACCTAACTGATCGAAGTCCTGCCTTTTCATGTACAGTAACACTAGGCGTTTGTAGTTCTGTAGTCATTCATCGCTTTGGAGTTGAACTGTGACACTTTTCTTCGTAATTGGTCACACCCACCTCCCTCCACGAACTGACAACTTTTCCATTCAAACGTTGTCTGAATTAATTTAATGTCTGTTTGTGCACATAAGTAGGCACTTTTAAAACAACTTAATTTGGGGCAGAAGCGTACCAAAAATCGTCCCAGACATTTGGAACACACAGGACAATTCTTCTCCTTTGATGCCCCCAAACGGACCATTTTTTAAGGTCCCAGTATCGGCTAATTGTTTCCCTTGAGGCTACCAATATTTGCCATATAATTTTAATTTTGTGCCAAAAATCAAAGTTTGTCAGGGCCACTAGGCTAAATCTAGACCAGCCCATCTGGCATGTGCCCGAAATGCCAGTAAACACCTGCCTAGAATCATAAAAAATATAGCCTATTTAAAAACTGGACATTTGATTCTCTTTCTGCAATTTTTTTATTAAACTTATTTTTTAAAGATTAAGGACCAAGATGCATTTCTAATTTGTTTGTTTTGTGTTATTTTTATGGCCTTGTTTCAATGTTGACTTTGGAAGTGAGAACCTCCAGGACCACAGGGTGTACCAGTATGACATACATAGAATGTTTTGTGTAAACAGCCCGCTCCCTAGGGCACTGGTTCCCACAGCTTATTAAAGGAATCACCTTCGAAGGTCATAAACTCATGAATAAACCCACTCTGACTACAGTTCCGGTTGGCCATTGACCTGTAAAATCCCATTACATTTTTGGAATATGAAGTTGTAGATCCTGTTACACATTTCCTGGATATCCATAGAAGAACAAACCAAATGGGAATGTCATACTTCCTACAAAGGAAAAAATACACAGCATCACTGCCTCTTTGTACCAACTTTGGAACTGGTTGCTGCCTCCCCAGAGGATTTGCACTATTACTCACTTCACTTGGCTGGTTTCCACAATGTTCCAAAACAGTATTCAATTATACTGTATCGAAACTACAAGAGAATTAGTTACCCACAATGTACTTCCCTTCCAATTAGTTAACAGAGAGAAGTTGCACCGCACAATTTTAAAAGGTCCGATGCAGCAGTTTTTATCTCCTTACGGTGATTGTTTTCCATTAGAAAGGTCAAAAATAAACAAAAATAGCTTCTTAGAAAGGGGCAATTTCTCAAGCAAGAATTTGGCTAGGACTGTCTAAGTGGTATGAGTTGGGAAGGAAAAACTGAAAAATTTGCTGTTATTGGGAGGGGTTTGGGACTCTCTTATTGGTCTATTAATTGATTTAATGCATGGTGACATCACCATGGAAGGCCAAAACATCCCACCAAAACAGGCTGAAATATCAGGCGTTCTTTTCAAACAGCTTTTACACTGAAAGGGCATTATCATCATTTTCACAATATTATTCTAACCTTAAGTATGGAAATGTACATAAAAACAGGAAATCACGTTTTTGACTGCACTGGGCCTTTAAATTCCTTACATTCTCTGATGCTTCACCCTCACAAAATCAAATACTTTCCTGTGTGTCTGTAATGTTCACTGAACCACATGACAGCACTTCTACGAACGTGGTATGTATGCAATCCATCTGCCACTGCTCTGTGTGCCTTTCATGCCAGTTGGTCCTACAGATGCCACAAAAGAGCTATAGTCAACTTAGTTTTTTTTAGAGTCTGAATGTATACCATGGGGAGACTGGTAAACAGCTAGGCCATGTTTAACAATTCATGGTCAAGATGAGGACAAAGCCATTTGGCTATACAGAGCATCCAGAAAGTATTCAGACCCCTTGACCTTTCCACATTTTGTTGTGTTACAGCCTTATTCTAAATGTAATCAATTTATTTATTTTCCCCTCAATCTACACACAATACCCCATAATGACAGAGCCAAAATAGGTTTAGAAATGTTTGCACATTTATTACAAACAAAAAACAAATACCTAATTTACATGAGGCAAAAGTTATTTACTGCATGGAAGGGGTCTGAATACTTTCCGAATGCACTGTACAAAGCCAAAAGAAAACAGAGATTTGTGTGGGGTGAGGCGGGTGTGGTATTTGTTGCAGGATGTTTTCCATTATACTGTGGAATGTTCCCAGAGCAGTTATGTTGTTAGATCACAGCTCTGGCCAATGCCTTCTGTTGCACCACAGCCCACGCACTACTTCCCAACACATACTGCAGAGACTGAACTAATATCTGAACAACTTTTCCGGAACAAATTTTCTGATAATTCAAGGTAACAGTCTAGACTATATCCGGTGCCGAAATGGCTCTTGTAATGGAAAATAGAAAATGGCAATACTGCAACCACACAGAGTTGGCCAAAATAACATTTACAATGCTTAAAGTTCTTGGTCGTCCACATCCATGTTAGTTAACAGCTTTAAATACATTCACTGTAAATTCTTGTCACTTACACTTACATTAGTCTCAAATCACATTTTATTTACTGTATTATTATATATTGAAAACAAACAAGTACAGTACAAACATTTGACATACAATCTGTATCAAGAAAGCCTTTACAATGAAATGTTATATCATATCCATTTCTTGCGAGCTGCAACAAGCATTGCAGAGTGACCCTTGTGGGTCAAGACCAGGGTAAAGTCAGAGACCAAGGTTAGCGGTCAAAGTTCAGGGTAATATCAACAGGCCAGTTGTCCGGTCCAGAAGCCTGCAGTCCCTAGGAGCAGAGGGCCCAAACGCAGCAGAGCGCGTACAGGTATGCCCAGCTGACTGAACTTCAACAGGAGCTCAGGGAACGATGTACTTCCTGTGGAAACAAGTGAGCGGATTGGTAGAAACATGAGAGACCAGCAGAGACATGACGACTTCTCCACACATGAGACAAAAGGAGTCAGATATAAGAATCCAGCAGTCAGCCAAATAAGAGACCACCAGTGTCAAACATGTTAGGTTCAAACTAAACGTAAATCTAACCACAACATTCAGCTAACAGTTGTTTACCTTCCAGGTGTGTGGCAGACATCTTACTGAGGCAGGGGATGGAGTGGTAAACCAGGAAGCACGCCAGCATGTTGGACAGCATGTCCTCAGTAAGGGACTGGCCACTCATGTATGACCTCAATACATGGCTGTTATCTGTGGAGACAGGGGAGGGGGCGGGGTTTCGCACATACAGGTCAGATGTAAAGAGGTTACCTGCAATCATGTAATGGACCGGATTATTTGTCAATAACAGCTGGTGCGCAATGTCTAATATTAAGAAAGTCTTGAGGTATTGCTGGCCTGAGGTAGAGCACCTCATGATAAGCAGTAGACCACACTATCTACCAAGAGAATTTTCATCTTAATTTTTTATAGCCGTCCATTTACCAACACAAACCGATGCTGGAACTAAGACATACCGTACTCAAAGAGCTGTATAAGGCCATAAGCAAACAAAAAAATGCTCACCCGGAAGCGGCGCTCCTAGCTGGCCGGGGACTTTAATGCAGGCAAACTTAAATCTGTTCTACCAGCATGTCACATGTGCAACCAGAGGTAAAAAAAAAAAAAAAACTCTAGACCACCTTTACTCCACACACAGACGCATACAAAGCTCTCCCTCGCCCTCCTTTTGGCAAATCTGACCATAATTCTATCCTACTGATTCCTGCTTACAAGCAAAAACTAAAGCAAGAAACACCAATTACTCACTCAATACGGAAGTGGTCAGATGACGCAGATGCTTAGCTACGGGACTGTTTTGCTAGCACAGACTGAAATATGTTCCAGGATTCATCCAATAGCATTGAGGAGTATACCACCTCAGTCACCGGCTTCATCAATAAGTGCATCGACGACATCGTCCCCACAGTGACCGTACATACATAACCCCACCAGAAGACATTGATTACAGGCTACATCCGCAAAGCTCATCACTAAGCTAAGGACCCTGGGACCAAACACCTCCCTCTGCAACTGAATCCTGGACTTCCTGACGGGCCGCCCCCAAGTGGTAAGGGTAGGAAACAACACTTCTGCCACGCTGATCCTCAACACGGGGGCACCTCAGGTGTGTGCGCTCAGTACCCTCCTGTACTCCCTGTTCACACACGACTGTGTGGCCTAACGACTCCAACACCATCATTAAGTTTGCTGACAACACAACAGCGGTAGGCCGACGAGACAGCCTATAGGGAGGAGGTCAGAGACCTGTCAGTGTGGTGCATGGACAACAACCTCTCCCTCAACGTGAGCAAGACAAAGGAGCTGATCGTGGACTACAGGAAAAGGAGGGCCGAACACACCCCCATTCACATAGACAGGGCTGTACTGGAGCAGGTTGAGAGCTTCAAGTTCCTTGGAGTCCACATCACCAACAACCTATCATGGTCCAAACACACCAAGACAGTCGTGAAGAGGGCACAACAACACCTTTTCCCCCTCAGGAGACTGAAAAGATTTGGCATGGGTCCCCAGATCCTCAAAGTTTACAGCTGCACCCTTGAGCGCATCCTGACCGGATGCATCACCGCCTGGTATGGCAACTGCTCAGGATCTGACCATAAGGCTCTGCAGTGGGTAGTGCGTACAGCCCAGTACATCACTGGGGCCAAGCTTCCTGCCACCCAGGATCTATATACTAGGTGGTGTCAGAGGAAGGCCCCAAAAAATTGTCAGAGACTCCAGTCACCCAAGTCAGACTTTTCTCAGTGCTACCGCATGGCAAGCATTACCGGCGTGCCAAGTCTAGGTCCAAAAGGCTCCCGCCCCCTTTGTTTTTACACTGCTGCTACTCGCTGTTTATTATCTATGCATAGTCACTTTACCCATACTAATTACCTCGACTAACCTGTACCCCCGCACATTGACTCGGTACTGGTACCACCTTTATATAGCCTCGTTACTGTTAGTTTATCATCTTACTAAAAAAATCTAATAAAAATGACTTTAGTTTATTTAATAAATATTTTCTTAAAACTGCATTGTTGGGCTTGTAAGTAAGCATTTCACGGTATTGTCTACACCTGTTGTGTTCTGCGCATGTGACAAATAACATTTTATTTAATTTATTCCTAATTTAAGACTATCACAATCCGTTTTCTATTGATGGTTGCCACTTGCAAATATTTCATGAGAAAGAAAGCCTGCCATAATCACCTCCCACGTTTCCCACGTCTTTAGTTGTCACACCCAAAGACATGTTCTGGCACGTACAGTCCCATTGATGGGAACTGTGTGTCACAG
Source organism: Salvelinus namaycush (assembly GCF_016432855.1). Classification (NCBI taxonomy): domain Eukaryota; kingdom Metazoa; phylum Chordata; class Actinopteri; order Salmoniformes; family Salmonidae; genus Salvelinus; species Salvelinus namaycush. Next base: position 52,832,379 of record NC_052310.1, read on the forward strand.
TACAGGTACACACTGGTACAAACTGCCCTGTGTACATTCAAATGTACAGTTCATTCAAATTGATGTGTTAACAGTCTATCCTCTGTGCCTCTCCCACTGTGTTGAGACTGCTCACCAGTGAGCCAGCGGTCCAGGGTGCCATCAGCAGAGTTTTTCATGACAGGCAGGAACTCAGAGCTGAGCAGCAGCCCCCTGCCCTGTGCCCCCTCCCTCAGTCTTTGCTGCAGCACCCTGCTCTCACACAGCTCCAACACCAGTCTCATCTGCCACAGAGCAAACGTCTCACACATCTCCGTCTGCTCCAGGGTCCGTACCGCCTGGGGGAGAAAACAGTCAACACACACACACAGAGAGAGAAGACATTGGAGAAATACAATCGAGAGCACATTGAAGTGACATCAGGATGCATTGGGAAAAGTCAATCTATGAAAACTTATTATAGATCTGTCATTCTCATTGAAAGCAAGTCTAAGAAGCGGTAGATCAGTTCCATGTACTCTATTTCTATGCTTCCCGTGCTTAAGTTTTGTTTTCTGTGTCTTTTACTTTTGGTTACGGAAAGTATATTTCACAGCGGTTTAGATGGTGAATGATTCTCTACACTATACTTGCTTGTTTCGTCACATAAACGGAAATTAGTTAACTATTAGAACTTTAGCAACCAGGAAATGGCAGAGCAATTTCTGCAAAGTGAATCTTTAACTAACAGTAATAGAGTTGCATTCTATGAGTGGGAGCATGTACATCAGGGCTATCCAACCCTGTTCCTGGAGAACTACCGTCCTGTAGGTTTTTACTCCAACCCTAATCTAGTGCACATTATTCTAATAATTAGCATGTTGACAAACTGAATCAGGTTAGTTACAACTGGGGTTGGAGCGAAAACCTACAGGTTAGCTCTCCAGGAACAGGGTTGGAGAGACCACTGTTGCTATTGTATGGGTAATTTCTATGTTTCTTACCTGATCAATAGCGATGTATGTCGGCAGCATCTCAGGGTTCTCCTGAGTGACACACTCATATAGAATGGCAGAGAATAAAGCCAAAGTCTCCTGTTTCTGGACAAAGACAACAACAGCAAATATAAGCGCCATTCAGTGCGAGCTTATCAATTGAACAATCAGAAACAAACTGGATTTATAAAATAGGACAGTGAAGGGTGTTTCAATAATTTAAATAGAATCATGAACAAAAGGTTATCACCAATCTCCTTCAATTTCACAGTGTCTCCAATTACATATACGGATGTAATATGTAACTGGTGTAAATGGGATTCAAGTGATTAACAAGTGCATTCACAAGGGGAGAGACATGTTAACCTATAGCTGAAACGTGCCTCCTGCTGCACCATATACCATACTTTCCTAATCAACTCACATGTTTCACGCTATCCGAGGCTTTACAAAAGTATTCAGCAAAGGAGACCAAGGCAGCGTCGGAGGTGAAGGTTGAGATGGCCTCGGGCTGTGGGAGAAAAAAAACTGCTACAACAAGGTCTCCTGATCGTGCCTAAGGGAGGCACTCACACTGAAGGGCTCTGGGAGATTTCCAATGAGGGATGATGTATTGCACCTAGTGGGACATATTGACTGAGAAGGCTATTGGGCAATAGACAGGTACGGATGTTGACATTGACTGAACAGGGAAATAAGTGGTCACACATACTGTCAAGACATATTGGTTTCGTTCCGCCACTCCAGAGTGACGTCAAGTGACTACTCCTTGTTATACTGGGATTATATGAGCATCAAAATGACCCATTTTTACCCTTTCTGACTCATTATACTAGGTCTATTATACTGATTTCAGCTATTCAATTTCCTCAACCTTCACATACTAATGAAATAAATGTGTGTACTGGTCTAGCAGATAGCCCAGTGGTTAGAGCGTTGGTTGCTGGATCGAATCCCCGAGCTGACAAGGTACAAATCTGTCGTTCTGCCCCTGAACAAGGCAGTTAACCCTCTGTCTCGGTAGGCTGTCATTGTAAATAAATAATTTGTTCTTAACTGACTTGCCTAGTTAAATAAATGTTCAATTAAAAAATACTGTATGCCAGCCATTCTCAACAGGACCTTTGCCACCTAGGAAATTTGTGACCAGACCTTCTCAAATATGACCTGTATGGTAAAGTATGACTGAACCTTCTATGTATACAATATTACTATAGTGCTAAAGTAGCATTAACGTAGAAACATGTGCCTTTTTTGTACCATAAAAGGATTGGATTGTAAGCGGAGGGCCAGGATGTTTGTACGGTACCTTGAATGTGCGGACTTCTGAGTTCCTGTTATTGACGTTGGGGGCTAATAGACTCTTCCAACCCCGAGGGTCGTCCTTATAGGGCAGCTGCCCCGCACGCAGCTTCACATACAGAACCCCATCTCTGGAAAGAATGGACCTACAACACATAGAGAAATATACTCAGCAAAAAAAGAAACGTCCTCTCACTGTCAACTGTGTTTATTTTCATCAAACATGTGTAAATATTTGTATGAACATAAGATTCAACCACAGAAATAAACTGAACAAGTTCCACAGACATGTGACAAACAGAAATTGAATAATGTGTCCCTGAACAAAGGGGGGGGTCAAAATCAAAAGTAACAGTCAGTATCTGGTGTGGCCACCAGCTGCATTAAGTACTGCAGTGCATCTCCTCCTCATGGACTGCACCAGATTTTCCAGTTCTTGCTGTGAGACGTTACCCCACTCTTCCACCAAGGCACCTGCAAGTTTCCAGACATTTCTGGGGGGGAATGGCCCTAGCCCTCACCCTCCGATCCAACAGGTCCCAGACGTGCTCAATGGGATTGAGATCCGGGCTCTTCGCTGGCCATGGCAGAACACTGACATTCCTGTCTGAACGAGCAGTATGGCTGGTGGCATTGTCATGCTGGAGGGTCATGTCAGGATGAGCCTGCAGGAAGGGTACCACATGAGGGAGGAGGATGTCTTCCCTGTAACGCACAGCATTGAGGTTGCCTGCAATGACAACAAGCTCAGTTCGATGATGCTGTGACACACCGCCCCAGACCATGATGGACCCGCCACCTCAAATCGATCCTGCTCCAGAGTACAGGCCTCGGTGTAACGCTCATACCTTCGACGATAAACGCAAATTCGACCATCATCCCTGGTGAGACAAAACCGCGACTCGTCAGTGAAGAGCACTTTTTGCCAGTCCTGTCTGGTCCAGCGACCGTGGGTTTGTGCCCATAGGCGACGTTGTTGCCGGTGATGTCTGGTGAGGACCTGCCTTACAACAGGCCTACAAGCCCTCAGTCCAGCCTCTCTCAGCCTATTGCGGACAGTCTGAGCACTGATGGAGGGATTTTGCATTCCTGGTGTAACTCGGGCAGTTGTTGTTGCCATCCAAATCAAATCAAATTTTATTGGTCACATACACATGTTTAGCAGATGTTAACCATGTGTATGTGACCAATAAAATTTGATTTGGATGGCAACAATAACTGCCCGAGCAGTTGTGATGTACCTGTCCCGCAGGTGTGATGTTCGGATGTACCGATCCTGTGCAGGTGTTGTCATACGTGGTCTACCACTGCGAGGATGATCAGCTGTCCGTCCTGTCTCCCTGTAGCGCTGTCTTAGGCATCTCAGTACGGACATTGCAATTTATTGCCCTGGCCACATCTGCAGTCCTCATGCCTCCTTGCAGCATGCCAAAGGCACGTTCACGGAGATTAGCAGGGACCCTGGGCATCTTTCTTTTGGTGTTTTTCAGAGTCAGTAGAAAGGCCTCTTTAGTGTCCTAAGTTTTCATAACTGTGACCTTAATTGCCTACCGTCTGTAAGCTGTTAGTGTCTTAACGACCGTTTCACAGGTGCATGTTCATTAACTGTTTATGGTTCATTGAACACGCATGGGAAAGTGTTTAAACCCTTCACAATGAAGATCTGTGAAGTTATTTGGATTTTTACAAATTATCTTTGAAAGACAGGGTCCTGAAAAGGGGATGTTTCTTTTTTTGCTGAGTTTATATAGTCAAATACACACATTTTGGGTCGCCCGTTAGGATGGACAAAACAACATTTGCGGCCATTATCAACCATTACAGCAGCACATCACAAACTCTCTGTATCGTAAAGACATCACTGGACATAGACCTGGGAACTTCTCACACACAGAAATATCATGATATGAATCTGTATATTGGGCCAGAAACTTTTCACATACAAGTGGAGGACTTACTCTAGATGTTGAGTCCCTTTACTCATGTCTATGGACAGCTCCCAGTATCTTGGTCCTTTTACTTTCACCTGTAAGCACATTAAAACAAGTAGGTCAGTCAATACTTTTTAAAACTTTATTTTGAGAACAATGTGAAAATATCATATTATTATCTTGTAATAGCTGAGTTTGACCGCCCTAAGTGACCTTTCTTCCCTGTATTGTATTATAAAAAGGAAGTAAGAAAAGCTTATAAATTGCATACAAGTCCAAATCGCATTACTCATTTCCAAACAAACATTTTGTAAATCTTAATGTTGACATCAACCATCCTGCTTGACAAGACTAAACAGAAAGATTGTGCAGCCTGACTACATTTGTCTGATAAAGTACTACATTTCCTTCTACCTTTTTGAGGAGCTGCAGCTCAGGCAACATGGTGGGGGCCATCAGTTCCACTGTAGTCTCCTCATACCATGGAGTCTCCTGATATGGAGAAAAAAACAATAAATATGCTCTGAAGACTTTCAAGAAGAAATTAACACAGAAACACACAGCCATTATACATAACATGAATTGAAACATGGACTAAAGCTGTGCGTGCAAAAAAATGAAAATGTAAATTCACCATGTACACATTCAAATCATGTACACGTGTGCTGCATGCAACATCATAGTGAACTTCGAAATATGCAGTGTGTGTGTACGTGCAGAGGTGAAGTGTGCGATTGCACATATGCAGGGGGTGTCATTATAATTGATGTGCGCAGCATGTCTCTCCCTCTGCTGTTCCAGAGTAATTGAAATATGGAGCACTTCATGGTGAACCCGCAAACCCAACCTTCAGCAGACCTTCAAGGAAAACTCCAGTCGAAAATTATATTTTGGTATTTTTTCAATTAGTCCACTGTTGATACAGTCCCAAAATCAGTTGCATGTCAGCAGTCATGTTTTCAAGATATTGGACTTTGAAGAAGCAAAGTGTCCCCGGCCACATCATCATCTTAGGCCTCACTCCCCCCTATCTGAGATATTAACTGCAGCCCTCATCCTCCATATCAAATTACATTTTGTCACATGCTGTAACGACTCCCACCGAAGGTGGCTCCCCTTCCTGTTCGGGTGGTGCTCGGCGTTCGTCGTCACCGGCCTACTAGCTGCTACTGACTTTTCCTCCCCCTCCCTTTTTGTTGATTATTGACACCTGTTTGTGGTTAGGGTGATTTGTGGGGCTTTATTGTGCGGGATTGTTGTGTGTACAGTCTGTACATTCTTGTGTGTCAGGATACGTGTTCGTTGGTTTATGTTTATTTCGTGTTTCTCACTTTACTTGTGGTGAAGCATTTGGTTTAGAGGAGCGTCGTGTGTTCACCCGTGTGGGAAATTAAATTTGGAACGCTACTCTGAACTCTCTGTCTCCTGCGTTTGACTCCTTGCATCCACGACACCCCGGGCATTACAGAATCCCGCACCCTGTTATCGGAATGGAGTCAGCAGGAGCAGCGGCAAACCCACTCCCATCTATGGAGGAACGGGTGCTCCATCACACTACCGTACTCCATCGCATCGGTTCCGCCATGGATCAAATGATGGAGAGAATGGACCGATGGGAGAGGAGTGGTCTCCTCTCTCCACCTGCAGTCTCTCCAGCTCAGGATTCCTCCTCTCCTCTCTCACCATCCTCCGGCTCCAGCGCTCTCCGTCTTGCGCTCCCGAGGGAGTATGATGGAGCGGCAGTGGGATGTCAGGGGTTCTTGTTACAAATAGAACTGTACCTGGCAACCATGAGACCCACTCCCTCGGGAGCGGAGAGGGCGAGTGTCCTCATCTCCTGCCTAACGGGTCGTGCTCTGGAGTGGGCTAACGCTGTCTGGAATGGCCCAGATTCAGCGAAGGAGCACTACCCCGAATTTTCCCGCCGCTTCGTGCGGTGTTCGACCATCCACCTGAGGGCCGAGCGGCGGGAGAGCGACTGGTTCATCTCAGGCAGGAGAAGAGGAGCGCCCAGGATTACGCGTTGGAGTTTCGGACCTTGGCCGCGGGGTCTGGGTGGAACGACAGGGCCCTTATAGATCACTACAGATGTAGTCTCCGGGAGGATGTCCGCAGGGAGCTAGCGTGCCGGGACGAAGCTCTCTCCCTGGATGAGCTTATTGATATGTCCATCCGGCTGGACAATCTGCTGGCTTCCCGCGGCCGTTCGGAGAGGGTCCTGTGCGTTCCACCACCCAGCACCCCTGCACCCATTCCCATGGAGTTGGGAGGAGCCGTGCCGAGGGGTACCGGAGGAGGAGGCTCCCCCTGCACCAGCTGTGGTCGGAGAGGACACACGGCCGATCGGTGCTGGGGGGTCCATCTGGGGGTCGAGATGGCAGGCGGAACATTTCTCGGTCACCTCAGGTGAGTAAGCACCAGACTCACCCAGAACCCCCTGTTTGTCATATGTTTGTCTTAATTTTTTTCCTTAAGTTTTTTCCCTCTTCCCAGCATAAGGCACTAGTCGATTCAGGTGCAGCTGGGAACTTTATGGATCGCGGACTCGCCATCAAGCTAGGTGTTCCGCTTGTGCCGATAGATTCTCCTTTTCCCGTGCACTCCCTAGATAGCCGGCCATTAGGGTCAGGTTTGGTCCGGGAGGCCACGGTTCCACTGGACATGGTGACGCAGGGGGATCATAAGGAACATCTAAGTTTTTTCATTATCGATTCGCCTGCGTTTCCAGTGGTACTGGGGATTCCCTGGCTGGCTAGTCACAATCCTACTATTTCGTGGAAACAGGGGGTTCTCCAGGGGTGGTCAGAGGAGTGTTCTGGAAGGTGTCTGGGAGTTTCCATCGGTGCCACGTCGGTGGAGAGTTCAGACCAGGTGTCCACGGTTCGCATTCCCCCCGAGTATGCCGATTTGGCAATCGCTTTTAGTAAAAAGAAAGCGACTAAATTACCACCTTATCGACCGGGTAGGGATTGTGCGATAGATCTCCAGGTAGACGCTGCGCTTCCCAAGAGTCACGTGTACCCTTTGTCCCAAGAGGAAACGGTGGCTATGGAGACATATGTCACTGAGTCTCTGGGACAGGGGTACATTCGGTCCTCCATCTCACCCGTCTCCTCGAGTTTCTTTTTTGTGAAGAAAAAGGAGGGAGGTTTGCGTCCATGTATTGATTATAGAGGTCTAAATGCCGTCACAGTGGGGTTTAGTTACCCACTACCTCTAATTGCTACGGCAATGGAATCATTTCACGGAGCGCAGTTCTTCACAAAACTGGATCTCAGGAGCGCGTACAGTCTGGTGCGTATTCGGAAGGGAGACGAGTGGAAAACCGCATTTAGTACCACATCGGGCCATTATGAGTACTGCGTCATGCCATATGGGTTAAAGAATGCTCCCGCCGTTTTCCAATCCTTTGTAGACGATATTCTCAGGGACCTGCACGGGCAGGGAGTGGTTGTTTATATCGATGACATTCTGATCTACTCAGCCACTCACGCCGCGCATGTGTCTCTAGTACGCAAAGTGCTTGGTAGACTGCTGGAGCATGACCTATATGTCAAGGCTGAGAAGTGTGTGTTCTCCAAACGAGCCGTCTCCTTTCTGGGTTATCGCATTTCCACCTCGGGGGTGGTGATGGAGGATGAACGCATTAAGGCCGTGCGTAATTGGCCGACTCCGACCACGGTAAAAGAGGTGCAGCGGTTTTTGGGTTTTGCCAACTACTATCGGAGGTTTATCCGGGGTTTTGGCCAGGTAGCAGCTCCCATTACCTCACTGCTGAAGGGGGGTCCGGTGCGTTTGCAGTGGTCAGCAAAAGCGGACGGAGCTTTCAACAGGTTGAAGGCGCTGTTCACGGATGCGCCCGTGTTGGCGCATCCGGATCCCTCTCTAGCATTCATAGTGGAGGTGGACGCGTCCGAGGCTGGGGTAGGTGCCGTGCTATCACAGCGCTCGGGTACGCCACCAAAACTCCACCCCTGCGCTTTTTTCTCTAAAAAGCTCAGCCCAGCGGAGCGTAACTATGATGTGGGGGACCGGGAGTTGTTAGCGGTGGTCAGTGCTCTGAAGGTGTGGAGACACTGGCTTGAGGGGGCTAAGCACCCTTTTCTCATCTGGACCGACCACCAGAATCTGAAGTATATTCGGGCAGCTAGGAGACTGAACCCACGTCAGGCAAGGTGGGCCATGTTCTTCACCCGATTCCAGTTTACTCTATCATACAGACCGGGCTCCCAAAACATAAAGGCGGATGCACTGTCCCGTTGTTTTGACACGGAGGATCGGCCCACCGAACCTACCCACATCCTTCCCGCCTCAAGGCTTATAGCACCAGTGGTGTGGGAAGTGGACTCGGACATCGAGCGGGCATTAAGGGCGGAACCCGCTCCTCCTCAGTGTCCGGCGGGGTGGAAGTACGTGCCGCTTGGTGTTCGGGACAAATTGATTCGGTGGGCTCACGTCCTACCCTCCTCGGGTCACCCTGGGGTGAAGAGGACAGTGGGGAGCCTTCGGGGGAGGTATTGGTGGCCTACTTTGGCTAAGGATGTTGGGTTTTATGTCTCCTCCTGTTCGGTATGCGCTCAGAGTAAGGCTCCTAGGCACCTTCCTAGAGGGAAGTTACAACCCCTCCCCGTTCCACAACGGCCTTGGTCACATCTATCCGTAGATTTCCTGACCAACCTTCCCCCGTCTCAAGGGAATACTACGGTGCTGGTGATTGTGGATCGGTTTTCTAAGTCCTGCCGTCTCCTCCCGTTGCCCGGTATCCCTACAGCCCTGCAGACTGCGGAGGCATTATTCACCCACATCGTTTCTGATCGGGGCCCCCAGTTCACGTCCAGAGTATGGAGGGCGTTTATGGAGCGTTTGGGGGTCTCGGTCAGCCTTACCTCCGGTTATCACCCTGAGAGTAATGGGCAGGTGGAGAGAGTGAACCAGGAGGTGGGTAGGTTTCTGCGGTCGTATTGCCAGGACCGGCCAGGGGAGTGGGCGAGATATATCCCTTGGGCCGAAATGGCCCAGAACTCTCTACGCCACTCCTCTACTAACATATCCCCCTTTCAGTGTGTATTGGGGTACCAGCCGGTCCTGGCACCATGGCATCCGAGCCAGACCGAGGCTCCTGCAGTGGAGGAATGGGTGCAGCGCTCCAAGGAGACATGGAGGGCCGTCCAGGAATCACTTCAACAAGCTAGTGGACGGCAGAAGAGGAGTGCTGACCGCCACCGCAGTGAGGCCCCCGTGTTTGTACCGGGGGACAGGGTCTGGCTCTCGACCCGAAACCTGCCCCTCCGCTTGCCCTGCCGGAAGCTGGGTCCGCAGTGTGTAGGGCCCTTCAAAGTCCTGAGGAGAATAAACGAGGTGTGTTATCGATTACAACTCCCTTCCTATTATCGTATTAACCCCTCGTTTCATGTGTCTCTCCTCAGGCCGGTGGTAGCTGGTCCCCTGCAGGACGGTGAGGTACCGGAGGTCCCTCCTCCCCCTCTCGACATCGAGGGGTCCCCGGCGTATAGGATACGAGCCATTCTGGACTCAAGACGCCGGGTGAGGGGCCTGCAGTACCTCGTGGACTGGGAGGGGTACGGTCCGGAGGAGAGGTGCTGGGTCCCGGTGGGGGACATTCTGGATCCATCGATGTTGAGGGATTTCCATCGCCTCCATCCGGATCGCCCTGCGCCTCGCCCTCCGGGTCGTCCTCGAGGCCGGTGTCGGCGCGCTGCGGGGGCCGCGCGTCAGGGGGGGGGGGTACTGTAACGACTCCCACCGAAGGTGGCTCCCCTTCCTGTTCGGGTGGTGCTCGGCGTTCGTCGTCACCGGCCTACTAGCTGTACTGACTTTTCCTCCCCCTCCCTTTTTGTTGATTATTGACACCTGTTTGTGGTTAGGGTGATTTGTGGGGCTTTATTACCCAGCAACCCGGCCTGCTGGGTGTGCGGGATTGTTGTGTGTACAGTCTGTACATTCTTGTGTGTCAGGATACGTGTTCGTTGGTTTATGTTTATTTCGTGTTTCTCACTTTACTTGTGGTGAAGCATTTGGTTTAGAGGAGCGTCGTGTGTTCACCCGTGTGGGGAATTAAATTTGGAACGCTACTCTGAACTCTCTGTCTCCTGCGTTTGACTCCTTGCATCCACGACACCCCGGGCATTACACATGCACCGAATACAACAGGTATATATACAGACCTTACAGTGAAATGCTTACTTACAAGCCCTTAACCAACAATACATTTTTAAGAAAAATACATAAAGAAATAAAAGTAACAAATAATTAAAGAGCAGCAGTAAAATTACAAGACCGAGGCTATATACAGGGGGTACCGGTACAGAGTCAATGTGCAGTGGGCACCGGTTAGTCGAGGTAATTTGTACATGTAGGTAGAGTTAAAGTGACTATGCATAGATAAGAGACAAGCAGCAGCGTAAAAGATGGGGGGGGGGGGGGGGGGGGGGGGCAATGCAAATAGTCTGAGTAGTCATTTGATTAGATGTCCAGGAGTCTTATGGTTTGGGGGTAGAAGCTGTTTAGAAGCCTCTTGGACCTAGACTTGGCGCTCCGGTACTGCTTGCCGTGCGGTAGCAGAGAGAACAGTCTATGACTTGGATGGCTGGAGTCTGACAATTGTTAGGTTCTTCCTCTGACACCACCTGGTATAGAGGTCCTGGATGGCAGGAAGCTTGGCCCCAGTGATGTACTGGGCCATACACACTACCCTTTGTAGTGCCTTGCGGTCGGAGGCAGAGCAGTTGCCATACCAAGCAGTGATGCAACCAGACCGGATGCTCTCGATTGTGCAGCTGTAAACTTTTTGAAGATCTGAGGACCCATGCCAAATCTTTTCAGTCTCCTGAGGGGGAATAGGTTTTGTCATGCCCTCTTCACGACTTTTGGTGTGTTTGGACCATGATAGTTTATTGGTGATGGGGACACCAAGGAACTTAAAGCGCTCAACCTGCTCCACTACAGCCACGTCGATGAGAATGGGGGTGTGCTCTGTCCTCCTTTTCCTGTAGTCCACAATCATCTCCTTTATCTTGATCACGTTGAGGGAGAGGTTGTTGTCCTGGCACCACACGGCCAGGTCTCACACCTCCTCCCTATAGGCGGTCTCATCTTTGTCGGTGATCAGGCCTACCACTGTTGTGTCATCTACAAACTTAATAATGGTGTTGGAGTCGTGCCTGTCCGTGCAATGAGTGAAGAGGGAGTACAGGAGAGGACTGAGCACGCACCCCTGAGGGGCCCCCGTGTTGAGGAACAGCGTGGCGGATGTGTTGTTATCTACCCTTACCACCTGGGGGCGGCCCGTCAAGAAGTCTAGGATCTAGTTGCAGAGGGAGTTATTTAGTCCCAGGGTCCTTAGCTTAGTGATGAGCTTCGAGGGCATTATGGTGTTGAACGCTGAGCTGTAGTCAATGAATAGCATTCTCACATAGCTGTTCCTTTTGTTCAGGTGTGAAAGGGCAGTGTGGAGTGCAATAGAGATTGCATCAACTGTGGATCTGTTGGGGTGGTATGCAAATTGGAGTGGATCTAGGGTTTCTGGGATAATGGTGTTGATGTGAGCCATGACCAGCCTTTCAAAGAACTTCATGGCTACAGACGTGAATGCTACGGGTCGGTAGTAATTTAGGCAGGTTACCTTGTTGTATGTCCCTGTGCCCAATAACAATATCTTGAGCACATAGAACACCTGTTCTGCCACAGCACCCACATCCCTGGGTCGCTCGCCTTTTCAGTTTGCTGCAGCTAGCAACTGGAACGAGCTACAACAAATACTCAAACTGGACAGTTTTATCTCAATCTCTTCATTCAAAGACTCAATCGTGGACGCTCTTACTGACAGTTGTGGCTGCTTTGCATGATGTATTGTTGTCTCTACCTTCTTGCCCTTTGTGCTATTGTCTATGCCCAATAATGTTTGTACTATGTTTTGTGCTGCTACCATGTTGTGCTGCTGCCATGCTGTGTTGCTATCATGTTGTTGTCATGTTGTGTTGCTACCATGCTGTGTTGTCATCTTCGGTCTCTATGTAATGTTGTGTTGGCTCTTGTCGTGATCTGTGTTTTGTCCTATATTTCTATTTTAATTACCGTAATTTCGGACTATAAGCCGCTACTTTTTTCCCACGCTATGAACCTCGCGGTTTATACAATGACGCGGCTAATTTATGTTTTTTTTTTTTTTTCACAAGATTCACGCCGCCAAAAAACTGAGCACCGTCACATAATGTGACGTAAATCGAGCGCGCTCAAACTTCCCATCATTCTGATTACGGTAGTCATTTTGTCACCCTCATCATGGCAAAGACACGGAGAAATGCATATGATGCAGCTTTCAAGTTGAAGGCGATCGATCTGGCTGTTGGAAAAGGAAATAGAGCTGCTGCACGGGAGCTTGGCCTTAATGAGTCGATGATAAGACGTTGGAAACAGCAGCGTGAGGAACTGACTCAGTGCAAAAAGACAACAAAAGCTTTCAGAGAAGAAAAGCAGATGGCCCGAACTAGAAAATGAGCTTGAAGACTGGGACACAGAGAGCAGACGGCCGAGGTGTTTCAACTGTGCAGATCCGACTGAAAGCCAAAACAATCGCCACCGCAATGAAGTTTGACTTTCTTGGTAGGCTAATGTTTACTGCTATTTTTTTTATTTTTGTTACAAGCCGTGTTTCGTTAAAGCCTATTTATTTTTGTTACAAGCCGTGTTTCGTTTAAAAGCCTATTTATTTTTGTTACAAGCCGTGTTTCGTTTAAAGGCTGTGTAAAGGTCATTTGTTTCAATGTACCGGTAGGCACTTGCGGCTTATAGACGTGTGCGGTTTATTTATGTACAAAATACATATTTTTTTTAAATTCAGTGGGTACGGCTTATATTCAGGTGCGCTTAATAGTCCAGCAATTACGGTAATTGTATTTTTAATCCCCCGTCCCGGCAGGAGGCCTTTTGGTAGGCCATAATTGTAAATAAGAATTTGTCCTGAACTGACTTGCCTAGTTAAATAAAGGTAACAAAAAAGATTGTGCGCATGTAATGCCATTTTAGGCTAATAATGAAATGACAGACATACAGTACCAAAGCCTCCTCAAATAAGGCTAAATAGAGGAAGTGACAACTATGGCTATGTTCACAGGAAAATGTATGACGCAAGAGAGCGCCCAGTCGGACACCTATGACGCTTTCAGTAAATGAGAGCGAAAAGGTTCAACTTGAGTTCTCTTGTGTAACAAGATCACTATTAAATACAGGGAAGTAAACAGTTGCTTGTTGCTACTACTATTAGCAGGGCCAAATTCTGAGGTATTACATGTAGCTTACACTTCTGCTATTGCCTCTTACTAATACAAGTGCACACTGTACCAATCAACTCTATAGTGAGGGATCAGATGAGTACATGCAAAACTGAAACTGGGAAGTGCATTCCAAAATGTTAACTTCCCTTTATTAACACCTGTTTAGTTTCATCATTTTCAAGTTCATGGGTCTCCAGTGATTGTTTTAACACATGGCTTTAATTCTGAATGAATGAGTCAGACTCATCTTGAAGGTATCACATATGAAGGTCATAGTAGACACAGCTAGGTTGACACTAAATGGGCGTTATGACCATGCATTGGTCTCAACGGGTTGTATTTTGACTGGGGACTAACTCATTGAGTTGAATACCTTGTATGTGACGTCCAGCAGGGCGTAGCAGGGTTTCAGTGTGTCCACATCGACTGGGACCAGCAGACGAGGCTCAGCCGCCAGGACACCCAGGTGACGCAAAGCCTGCAGGTGGTACCTGAAGCACAGAGATCACACACATAAACATTTTACATTAAGGACCTGGAGGGCCACAGCATTGCTGCTTTTCACCCTTTCCTTCTAAATCAAATCAACTTGATTGGATTTAATCAACAACTGAGTCAGACCCGGTCGGAACTGACCAGATGAGTGAACATTGTCTAATCATTTACAAATCAATTGATAAACCACCAACCAGGTAGAAACGAAAAATCTGCAATACTTGCATAGCCCTCGTCTATATGGTATTCTTTAACTATTCTTAATTATGGTCATTGACTTAGAGCGCTTGACTTGGCTCTGTCAGTAGAAGTTCTGATGACTTTCTTATCTCGCCTCAAGTAACACTCCCTCCCCGTCACACGGCCCATTTTGTTATTCTTAAAATCTGCAGCTCAAAACAGCAATACTTTCAAACAGTACACACCAAATTCATTATGGTCATTGAAAGTCTATGCCGTTACGTTAGAGCTCTGTCTGTCCTGCCATTTTCGAGCTCTGATAAGCTGTACCTACTGTTTGTATTCCCTGCGGTTGTGTGTCTTACCGGTTGTCTGTGCTGTGGGCAGGGAAATGGGGGTAGAGAGCACAAAGCAAGGCAGCGATGGCCGAGTTGGAGGTGCTGAGAGTGTACCTGGGAGAGGACAATGGGATAACATCAGACCACTACATAATGGATACAGACATAAATGTAAACAAACAGGCACATCACATCAGAGTGTTGATGTTGGCACATATTACAATAGAATCCTTTTTTTGGTGAATAGGTCCAAAGAACAAATGAGGAATGTGGCCTGGGCAAAACCATTTTGAATTGCTAGGCACCTGACGTAATTTGTGCTCATAAAAGCCCTACTTAAAAAAATATATAAAAAAAGATTTAAAAAATGACAGCACCTAAGTGTGTGCTTAGGCTGGTTCAAACCATTGTGTCGGCTTGGAGAGAAAAATCACTTGTTTGGGTTAGTGTAGGTGAGGGGTTGCCTCGCCTCCTCTTAAAATACCAACTGAAGAGAATAGTTCTCAACCCACGAGCTGCCACTCATCCACTCTCCATGGCAACGGATAAAGAGAATTGGCTGGGATGTCCCTGTTTTTACAAAGTGTATTACAGACAGAGGTGAAAAAAACAGCACAATTTACTACACAAGTCAGCTTGATAACAAGACCCACAAACATACAGAGCAACAGTCAACTTCTGTTTGCTCAACACTGATCTCATCTTGAACTGTAGAGTAACATATTCACTGAGAATGGCTGCTCATTTAGCTCTTCTCAAATTCATTTTCAGAAACTTGTCCCTGAGCAATATTACTATGTTTGAATTGACCCATTCCCTATGCTGAGACTAGGCTCATTGTGGAACTCTGTAGCTACACAAAATGAGAAGATAATTGTTTCACTTCAGGTTCTATGATGAAAGCCAGACTGGCAGGGCTGTATGGTGATTGGTTACTATGCAGGATGAAATAATTCTCCACAGACCACATCCAGAGAGAGAAAAAGAGATACAGTGAGTGCAAGAAAAGATTAAAAGAAAGACGCCATGTGTCTGCCCCCCACTACAATCTTTCCTTACGCAGGCGTATGTTCAAGGCCGGAATAGGCTGAGAATACTACAATAAGGCCATTCAAATTGCGACCTTGAAGTTGTGGGCCTGCAATTGTCAGCCCTAAAATAAGCAAGTCTAAAAACAGCAAGTCTAAAATCAAAGGGTTTGTCTAGTAAATGTTGATAAGGAGACAGATTTAGCATCAGTAATGAGTATTGTTACATAAAACTAGATACCCCATAGTCACTGTTTGCATAGCCCTGGGATATTTGAACTATTTGTTATAAAGAACACTCACATAACAGGACACCCCTAACACATCAACTCATTATACACGTGTTGTAGCAAAACATACAATCAATATTGATACAGGTACAAATGACAGGTGAAAAGTAAAATATCCCTTGACTAGATTATGTTTGATTTACTTTCAATGCAAAAGACAGTACAAGCAATATTTATGTCAGCTATGACCATTGGAGAGGCTGGCTGAAACCTGTTGTGGAAACATGTCTCACCTCCCTCCTCCCAGGAAGAGCAGGCCCAGGGCCATGTGGTGGGCCATGTGGAAGCCATAGTTCATCTCTCCACTGGTCCTCTTGTGGAGGAAGCGGCAGAGCTGCAGCACCTTCAGGTTACCAGAGCCAGCCATCACCATGGACAGGGCCAGCAGCACCATGCTCAGACATGTCTGCAGGTTATAGTGGCCCGTCTGGCATAGGAGACACACAGACAAGGTGAGAGAGAAAAATTGGTTGTGGTGATTTGGAGCTTGAGTGTATTCTATTGGCTTAAATGGACATTATGGTTGGGAGAAATATGAAAGCAGTGAAACTTACAACCGTCGCTGTCGCTGATGTCAAACACTGCATGAAACTCCTTGCAAACTTGTACTGTGCGAGAAACAGAAGGGTTAGAGACGAACTAGCCAAATAACAAACTTATTTTGAAGTTCGCGCTTCTTACCAAGCAGTCGAATGCGTCTGAGTTGGCTGAGCCAGCGAAGCGAAATCCCACCGCCATGCATGCTCCAGCGATTATGTAGTCATGGGCTTGGCTGAGGACAGGAATCGTCACACACATCAACTCAAATCCAGCCATGCGGAGAGAGCTAAGGAAACTTTAAGTAAAGTCAGTTTGTACTCACGCTAAAGTTTCCATGTTCAAATCCTCTGAAACCACTGGGTTCCCAATGTTCTCTTGGATTATCTGAATTCAAAACAAAGCAAATTGATCTTTGATTCTATAATCATTGTTATCATTGTTTTGGGGATATTAACTAATTTGATCTTGTTGACGTGTAAATGGTCCAGATGGAGGAAATGCCATTGAGCCTCGTTGCCTCAGTCGTATGCGCTTGGCAGTAAAGAGTCATTTGAGGTCTGAAACTTGGTTTCCTTATTAGCACTGATGTCATTCATTAACAAGTTCATCACACAGTATGACTAACTAACAACATTAAGAGCCTCAGATTGAACCTCTAATGTCTATGGACTGGGACATCTGCACTGTTGACCCCAAGAACCCGAGGCCGAAATTATATTACCACTTGTCCGGAGTAGAGGTTTGTGCTGGCAGTGACTTGTGTCTAATGAGCTGAGTTCGTGCATGTGTGCATATTCAGGGCAGTTACCTGAGGCACATTGCTGCTCACCCACTCCGAGTTGGGTAGAATCTCATCCCACATGATGATACACCTGGCCAGTGTCTGAGGAGGGAGAGGAGACAGTGACAATGTGTGAGGGTAGTGGATCAGACATTTTGAATTATATACAGTACCAGTCAAAAGTTTGGACACAACTACTCATTCCAGGGTTTTTCTTTATTTTTACTATTTTCTACATTGTAGAATAATAGTGAAAACATCAAAACTCTGAAATAACACGTATGGAATCAAGTAGAAAGCAAAAAAGTGTTAAACAAATCAAAATATATTTTAGATTCTTCAAAGTAGCCACCCTTTGCCTTGATGACAGCTTTGCACACTCTGGGGTCTGGCATAGTGAATAAGGCAGATCCGTAGTGGCCAGTACACAGTGGCTACAGTAGCTGAGCTTCTCTGCACTGACTCACCCTGAGAAGCAGAAACTCTGGTTTGATGAAGTCCAGGAGGAACATGGTGTCTGGAGCTTTCAGCCAATCAGCGATAGACCTGTGAAGGGGTGACAAATAGGTGTTAATGGCAGCCTGAGCCAGAACCAGGTGATAGCTTATAACTGAAGAAGTCATTTTGTATGTGCTGGAGCGATGGGGTCAAGATGTGCTGTGATGCACCGTGTAAGATTAGATGGAGTCCATTACTTACAGGGAGCGTGCTGAGAGAATAGGACATTGCGTCTCGTTGAAGGCTAATCTAATATGAGAGTAAGAGTGGTGGTGGTGGAATCCATTCTCACCTGTTGTTGGTTTTCAGGTAGATCATGGCCAGGGCTAGGGTCGCTCCAGGACAGGTGACGTCCACGTTGATGGTGTCACCCTCCTGTCACAAAGAACAGGGGAATTAGTTTTTAAAAAAATTTAACCTGAGACAATAACCAGAAACCCTCACAGTTGGGACAAAGTATCTGGGCAGTGTATTCTGTCAGACCTTGGTTTTGTGCCATCAGGGAAAAAAAATGATATGTTAGATGGGGATGAACTGGACAGTAGGCTTTGTTGGGTTATAATTTGAAATACTTGCTACACCATAAGTTAATGTTTATATATAGAAGGAATGTATATGGTGGGGTCAATGGACTTTGGATATGAGCCAGGGGCTTGGAATGTTACTAAGGGAAAAGGCAATCACATGGTTGTGGTCACTGATAAGGGTGGATAGCTGTGGATTAGTGAGGAATGGGGGCTGAGGTCAGGTCAGGTCACATTAAGGGAGAAGGAACAGTTTATTACCCACATCACTTAACTTCCTGCCTAGCAACAAAGATGTAATGTTTAGAGGAAAGGAGGACTCCACCTAAAGTGGGGTATATATAAACTTGTACTGGTGCGATCATGTCTTTGTCTGTTCAGCTGTCTGACCCATTGGGTGAATAAACTTGGTTTGAGCTTTACTAGCTGTCTGTGAGTTTATACTCCGTTTATTTAAAGCCTAACAGCCTACAAGTGAGGAAACTTGTCTCGACATTAGCTTTTTTCCCCTTTACCTTGATCTGGTAGCTGGGGGACTTGTGTTTTTCTCTGTTGATGCCGGCGTGGGTGCGTCGATGCCCCCCCACCATGTACTGGTAGAGCTGCTCAGGGACATTCAGGTCAGACATACCTATTAGGTTACTGCCATGCTATGGAGAGAGAGAGAGGGTGTGAGGAGAAGGGGTCATTCAGTGACTGAGAAACTCTCCTCTTCTGTTTTTTTAGATGATCCACGTCCTGAGGGAACGCTAGTGATGCATTTAGTCACCTTTTTCATTCAGCACCCTTTTATGATTTCTCAGCCTTTTGACGTATGAAGAGTGCTTTCCATGTGAGAACATTTCCTCTTTCTATTACCTCTCTACATACACAGGAGTAAGTTACTTACTGCAGAGCTGATCCAGTAGTGTAATTGCAGTGTGTACGACTAGACTTACCCCCAGACAGACCATGCCCAGGGCCAGCCCAGCGGCAAGGGAGTAGGACTCGCGGTCTGTACAGTACTCCATCTCAGGACCAGGGGGTCGACCTGCAGGAAGCAGCAACATCTGTTAACTTCAATATTTATTGGAGTTTCGGAGTAAGCTCCATCATCAAAGCACCATATTTGAAGGAATACATTTTACTTCAATTATATATTTTTTTGCTGACGCATCTTAGAGAAAGTTCTGCCTTGACAACAAAGCTTGCTCCGAAACGTGTCAGCAATACATATCATTGAAGAGAATAAGGCTGCCGTGCTGAACCTTCCTTAGACATTTCAGTTGTACATTCTAAGGACTGAGCACCACTTCAGCAGTCCAGACCATTTTTTAAATCTTGGTTGGAGCACCAGCACCTATAATCTATTCAATATCCAGGGACAACATAGACGCTTCACAAATCATCTGGCTTAAGCAAACTGTAACTAAAGGGACTATTAAAGGGTGACATAGCTCCATATGTAGGGTGCGTTGCTAAATGTGATAACACACTATGTATATTTCCCCCCAAAAAGAATGTGCTTTATAAAAGGCTGACATAACCCATGCAAATGAAGATGCTGATATGAAGTGTGAGATTCCACCTGACAATACTTGCCCCATCGAAACAGTGTGAAACTGTATTGATGTGATGCAACTGCCATACCTGGTGAAAACCTTGTGTTCTGGCCTGGAGCAGGGCTAACTGTCATGTGAGGCCTACAGTGTGATGCTAAGCCAATGACACATGCTCTAAGTAAACTGACCAGGTTAAATAAAGACGGTGAATAAATAAAAGGGCAAAGCTGCGGATCAGAGTTCTCAGAAACCCTGCTTCCGACAGCTAAAGGTCAGATGATTCTGCGCATGAGCAAATCAATGTCTGCAAGAACACATGATAGTACTCTACATAACAGAACTGAATAGCATAGAAAGTTACCGTAAGACAAATATCTAATTTCTTACTGGATGATTGTACAAATGGTCAAATCTCTCTCTCATGCGGCCAAAACAACAGCGTGCACCACTAGGCAAAATATGTGCTTCGATTGAAACAAAATACAGGTATCCTACAGTTTGCTAACACCATCTGCGCTAAAATTTGCTCAGCGTACATAATTCAAAACAACACTGTTGTTAACTCAAGATCTAAATGAATATCCCCATGAAATTATATGGTTGGCATGCAGATGCTGTATGGACATTTCCCAGTAAAACTTGAAGAATTAAACGCGACAATTTGGGCAACCATCCTAAAATCTCATAAGAAATTAGGTTGTGCAATGCATCCTACGTTGAGAGCTGTTATGTCACCCTTTACAACATGACATAAGCTTATAAATGATATGTGACGCATCTGTTGCATCTGAAGTCTACATATGCTATTATAAAGCAATTATAAGTTGTTTGTTTTAAGTGGTACCAGCAGTTCCATGTCAAAACAGTTTGTGTCTTGTATTGTATTTAGTGTTGTATGCCCTCCTCCCTGCAAATATCCTCACGGGACAACAAAACATATACTTCATTAGGGACGTATCTATCACTGACCGATCTCAGCGAGCAGCACCTCCGCGTTGTGGCGGTGTCCTGTGCCCTGGTAGACCAGGCCGATGCCCACCACGGCCGCAACCTGAACGTTGTGCGGTACATCCAGCTCAGTGGAGGTGGGCGGGAGCAGTGCGGGAATGTGGATGCTCAGCAGGCGGGTGATTGACATGTCCATGGTGCTCAGCTTGGCTGCAGACACACCCAGGAGCAGCCCGATGCTTGTCATCTCGTGGCCCTGAGGACACACCGGCAGCCATTTTCATTAGTCCCCCATGGACTTTATACACAGAGGGGTTCACTTGTTTATTAACAAATAGAGAGATTATGAGTTACTGTGTAGGGCTGAATGGAGAGCTAGTATAAAACAACGAGGTTATAACAGATCAGAGCTCTTTGCTCAACATGTGCTGAGTGAGGTCATTTTTTGCCCTCATCCTCTTTTTGGGGGAACCAAACTACACTGTAGTTCAGCCTAAAATAAGTTATTTTCTCCTTCATCACAGAATTACGCTACATAACAAAATTAATGAGAACATTTGAAAGTACTAATTTTGCGTAAATCACCTGATCCCTTTCATACTTAAATAATTCAATATTAATTTTCAGCCATTAAAGACTGCTGTACTATATCCTAATTAACAGTACAGCAGTAGACCTTTAAAAGTTCACACGTTGTGCTCCAATGTAGGCTCATCTGTCCTGGCACAGGTGATAAGCTAACAAGAATGAGAATAGTAGTAAAATCGTATACTGTAGTAAATAACCATTGATCTTTCCTGAGCTGAGAGATGTGATAGATATGACCACACAACCTTCTATGGCAGGCCTAACTGGAAATGAGAAAGTTGCTATGCGTCACTGCCAGGGAAAAGTCAAAGTGAAACTCCGCTCTCAGCACGCTGAGGCCTTCCCACTTTCATGTGAGAAAAATAACAGGATGCCGAGAGACAATTTCTGCTAAAACCAACGTGCAATCTAGAGAAGCTTCAAAACATGTAATGAGAAAAAGTACGACGACAAAACTCAACCGCAGAACCTGTGTTTGCATGCATGCTCACCTTGGTTAAGTAGTCATGTATGTTGAGTGTGGCCAGCTTGGTGAGGTGTCCGTTGAGGCCCAGAGCCATGAGGAATCCTGCATACTCGTTGGCCAGCTCGGGGCTCTTGGGTTTGTTGTAGGCGATCCAGGCAGAGTCCACCTGGGAGGCCGGAGCGATTTTCAGGCCCGCAGCCACCCCATTGTGAAAGCTGGACCAGCTCGTCATGTTGGGAGGAACGTCAATGTTCCCGCTGTTCAGATCTACCATGGTGTTCTGAGGGGGCGCACGACCTGTCACCAGAAACACAAGACTCCATATCGGATTCTGACAAACTCTACACGCATGCATGCATTCTCGACATTTAGGCCATAATCACTTTGGCACCAAGGAGCAATGTAAACATGGCCTGCCGGGTTCAAAATAAGTTTCTGCTTCTCATCACAGTGATCACACACATTGCATTCTTTCCCTTGTCCTAAAACACAACACACTGAAGCACCAGCTGTAATTACAGATCCAGACTGACTAAAGTGAGCTTTCTTGTGGGCTGCTGTTAAAAACACACCCAGAGATTGAACTTGTATAGACAGACTGAGAAAAGCCTTTTTACTCAGATCTTCAAAGGAAAAACAACATATTCCTGTACTTGATGCTTTTTCATAACTATTTCTGTAAACGTGTTTGAAGTAGGGTTGGGCGGTATGGCCTAAAAATATCCCCCAAAAATTCAAACTTAAGATTTCTTTGTTTTCTCTAAATAAGCTTTATGTACAATTAAATGTCAAATACACTGCATTTCAAAAATTGAGGGCTGTGAAATGAAGGCTAAATATAAGCCCCACTAACAATTTAATTATTTTATCAAAATAGTTTAACCTGCTTTTTTGCAATAACCCCTGATCTGGCTTTCAAGTCTGTCTATGAAAATGCCCTTTTTGTTACAAATGTAATGGCTAACTTCTTGTAGCAGGCATTATAGAAAATTAAAAACAGGTCTCAAACAATCTCTCAAGCACAAGTCAACGTGCTAGTGAGTAGCTTGCTAATCTTTATACATGCCAACTTGGATCCATTTGCTAGCTAACAAGGTAGAACAGTTGAATCGTTATGAACACACCCTTCTGTCCGTCTCCAACTGTTTGAACAGCATGCTAGCCTGTCCACTTTGTTCAGATGTTGAAATCAAGTGGTCTATCTTATTCCTCAGAATGAGAACGAGCTGCCCATTCCTTATATAATTGTGTTTTATGCTTATTGCACATTTAGAAAACACAGACTAGACAGCTAATATAACAGTATTTGGCTAAAATGCTGTTTGTGGTATGTGGTACCGCAATGCCGCGTGCAACAAACTGAGCATTCATTTTCCAGAATCAATGTTCATTGATACTCCTGTTTTAGTAGTGTCTGCTCTGGGCGCAATTTGTGTAGTTGAGACATAAAAAAGGGTCTCGTTAGAAGGCTTATCTTCTCTGTTACAGTAAAATAATGTCTCCATGTGTTTCAGTGGCCATACTACCAATTCTGTTGGACCAAACCTCAAATGCAAATAGCGAGTTGAAACCACTTGTCAGAGAGGAAGAAGTGATCTCTCAACTTTGTTGGTGTGAGTGGCAGGGGCTTGGTGTGTGTAAACAGAGAGGAAGAGGCAAAGCGAGAGGTTTCACACTTGCCAAAACCTGTCCAAAATAAGCCCAATGCGTTTCTATGGGCTAATTTTGGACCTAAGCTTGTCGCCTGCCTTCCCGGTTTTGGGACAATGACTCCCATTGTTAGGGCGGAGACATGAGCATCTTGTCATTATATTCAGCTCTCTGGTGTAAATGGGAAGGTGCACCAAAAATACAAAAAACTTGATTCTTGCGATACAGGCATTTGAAATATCACACAAAAACATTTGATATATCATTTGAATTTGATATATCGGCCAGCCCTAGTTTGAAGACAGACACGTACTCTCAGATACACACGTATGAGAAAGGCCTGAGGGATACAGTACCAGTAAGGTTGAGTTTGGGCACTGGTAGGGGCTCCGTTGGCACAGGGTGGTAGGAGAAGAGGGTAAACAGGCCTCTGCCAACTGGCAGAGCCATGGTACGCTGGCAAAGCTGCAACAGTCTGCCCAGAGAGAAAGCAGAGAGAGGGATGGAGAGACAGAGGCATCAGAACAATAGCCAACACAACTACATACCAACCGCTAACTACAGAGCACACCAAAAAAATAAAAAATAATTTAAAAAGCAAGGTTGAAACTAAGAAGATTTTGGATATAGCCTGTAACGTGGGCCCAGACTGCTTTTGAATGAGACTACGATAGCTGCCATCACTTGAACGATATTACTCACTTGTTCTCCTTCTCCTCTATGTACTCGTGGTCGCTGACCTCGGGCAGGTGGACCACACTGACCCTGACTGGTCGGGAGCTCTGGAGTAGACGTCTGGCCTCATGGACGCGCAGGTCCTGGCTCCAGATAAGACCAATTACGTCCTGGTTCAGATCTGTCATACCATCCTCCTCCTCCTCTGCCTCTGTGGTGGCTGGAGCCTCCAGCATCAGCCCCAGACCCACCGTCTGAGTACACACACACACAGAGAAATAAACACACACGAAACAGAAACATTAACTCTAAATCCACAAGGTTGTAAAGGATGAAGCCCAAACCATCCAATAACCCCAGAAACTCACACTTACAGCTTTGCCTTTGGCCACGGTCACTTTGTGTGCTTGTTTGGTGAGATCCTGTCGCCCAATCAATAGGCAGACGTCCTCTGACCAGTCAGAGCAGGGTTGCTCTCGACACTGGTAGATAGCATCTCTGATGGGCAGAGCCACACCAAAGGGCACAGATTCCAGGTCTTTCAATGTGAAACCTAAACACAACACATGAATGTAAAAGAGTCTCACACCAGCAAATACTCCATAGCATAGCAATGACAGACAGGCTGTGGAGATGTTTCTAGGCCTGATGTAAAGTCTTACCTTCTGATGTTAGCCAAACCACAAGCATTACAGCCAAACTTTCATTTGGAGCATCAGGCTTCATACAGCTCGGTCTGGAAGAGAAACAGGGATTACATTTCTCAGTCTCAAGTTGGAAAATCATGGTTAAAATGTTAGGACAAGAGTCTAGTTTATAGCTGTTACTATTACTAGAGGTATATTTAAGCAATATACCACGGCTAAGGGCTGTTATTATGCCCGACGCCTCGTGGAGTGCCTGGATACAGTCCTTAGCTGTGGTATATTGAGCCATATACCACAAACTCGAGAGGTGTCTTACTGCCATTATAAACTGGTTACCAACATAAATATAACAGTAAACAAGTATTTTTGAGTCCTACCCATTGTATATTGTCTGAAATACCATGGCTTTCAGCAAATCAGCAAACTACCCAGTTAATAAAACGGAGTGAACCCTTCTTTTGGCTTTATGGGGAATAAAGAGTCTAAGAATGAAGTGATTCAAGATGTGCTCCTGGTAAGTTTTTACCTCCTCAAAGCTGATTCAATGACAGTCTTCTTCTGGCCTGTGAGAGAGAGAGACGCCACACAAGTGCTGTAGTTCAGTTGTCACAGTAAAGGAATTGTGAAATGGGTCAGAAAACAGGAGAATGACAAAGACTCACAATCGTCACCATAATGCCCATACTCGATTCCAAAATGTCATTTAGATTATCATGCTTGCAAATAATGAAGCTTTACATGTACAGCTCTACTTCAAATGACATTTCTTTGGAAACTTCATTAAAAGGGCAATCTGCAGTTGCTACACACATTTTTGGACTTACAAATTAAAATGACATGTACCCATTGATTCTTGAAGAATATAAATTATAAATGCCTCATGAGCTTAGTTCAACTGTTGTACCCAAAAAATAAGCTTGTTTAAATATACTTCGTTTACAAACACTATATAGCCTCAAAACATGGTTAAAACTATAATTTTAATATCATGGATCATGGTCAGTCTATGAATTTGAGAGTGGTTACAGTTCTCCAGCCCCATCCCTCAGCTTTTTACCGAAATGGGGTAGGGAGAGCGCTTTGCTATTAGCGCTTTGCTACTGCTGATAGCAGCCCCTTTACAAAGGTAAAAGTAACAATAGCCAAATGAAGACTTGACTAAGGGATACTGCGGGATACTGCGAGACTCTGGCATTTGTTTTGCTTACCCAGAGTCAGATGAACTCGTGGATACCATTCGTGGATACCATTTGTGTCTGCGTGCAGTATGAAGGAAGTTAGCGGTTGGTTTGCGAGCTAATGCTAACTAGCGTTAGCACAATGACTGGACATTTTATTTATTTTAACCTTTATTTAACTAGGCAAGTCAGTTAAGAACAAAATCTTATTTACAATGACGGCCTACCCCGGCCAAACCCGGACGATGCTGGGCCAATTGTGCACCGGCCTATGCGACTCCCAATCACGGCCGGATGTGATACAGCCTGGATTCGAACCAGGGACTGTAGTGACGCCTGTTGCACGGAGATGAAGTGCCTTAGACCGATGCGCCACTCGGGAGCCAATAGGTCCGGCGTTCATCTAACTCTTGGTAAGTAGAACAAGGCCTTAAATGGCAGAATCTCGCAGTCTCTCTTTAAACAAAGAAACAGGACAGAGACAGCATGGCAGTACTGCCTTACAACCTCTTCCCTTTCATGTGCGGAAATGACTGACCGCTGTGACATGCATGTGGGAAGCATGTGGGCACGCATAAGGCATGTGGGAGGCATGTCCCAGGGATGGTTGTTCGTTATCTTGGGCGCACACTGCTCAGTAATCAGACACACACAAACCCACCTGCAGAGAGCTTGGCCAGATACTTGGACACATCAATTGAAGTGGCGTTGTCATCTCCAATGATGTACAGGGCGTAGCTCTGAGAGGGGGAGGAAGAGAGGGAGAGGCAGAAGGACAGAGAAACAAACGTCAGTGTCTGGCCTATTGAGACAGAGACAGAGAGAGAGAGAGAGAGAGAGAGAGAGAGAGAGAGAGAGAGAGAGAGAGAGAGAGAGAGAGAGAGAGAGATGCTTAGTGTGCAAGAGAAAGGGTGAGTGAGAGACAGGGGCAGAGAACGAAAGGGTGAGTGTGCAAGTAAGAGTCAACAAGAGAGAGAGAGGGTCAATGAGAGAAAGAGAGCGAGAGAGAGAGAACGAGACAGTGATGTGGTAAAGAGAATCTGTAATTGCATGACAGGCTGTCAGTCTCTCAGTGGTGACGTGCGTCACCTCACTTAGCCTGATGGAAGGAGACGCACAAGGCCTGGTCATCAGCACAGTCCCCCTGATCCACCTACACCTAACCCGCTAGTGATTCAGCCCTCCATCCGACCAGGGCTTAATTATGGCAGAGTACACAGACAAAAACACACACGCGTTGTCTCAAACACACACACAGTCTCTTACTCTCACACATGTACAGTGCATTTGGAAAATACCCCTTGAATTTTTCCACATTCTGTTACATTACAGCCTTATTCTAATTGATTAAATTGTTTTTTTCCCCCTAATCAATCTACACACAATACCCCACGACTAAGCAAAAACAGGTATTTAGGCATTTTATTTTACTGAAATATCACAAGTATTCAGACACTTTCCTCAGTACTTTGTTGAAAGGGGGATACCCAGTCAGTTGTACAACTGAATGCGTCTTCCGCTGAATCAGAGAAGTGCGGGGGGCTGCCATAATCGACATCCACGTCTTCGGCGCCCGGGGAACAGGTCCTGAGCACTCTGGAGCAGGTTATTGTCAAGGATCTCTCTGTACTTTGCTCCGTTCATCTTTCCCTCGATGCTGACTAGTCTCCCAGTCCCTATCACTGAAAATCATCCCCACAGCATGATGCTGCCACCACCATGCTTCACTGTAGGGATGGTGCCAGGTTTCCTCCAGATGTGACGTTTGACATTCAGGCCAAAGCGTTTAATCTTGGTTTCATCAGACCAGAGAATCTTGTTTCTCATGGTCTGAGAGTCGTTCAGGTGCCTTTTGGCAAACTCCAAGTGGGCTGTCATGTACCTTTTACTGAGGAATGGCTTCTGTCTGGCCACTCTACCATAAAGGCCTGATTGGTGGTGCTGCAGAGATGGTTGTCCTTCTGGAAGGTTCTCCCATTTCCACAGAGGAACTCTGGAGCTCTGTCAGAGTGGCCATCAGGTTCTTTATCACCTCCCTGACAAAGGCCCTTCTCCCCCAATGGCTCAGTTTGGCCGGGCGGTCAGCTCTAGGAAGAGTCTTGGTGGTTCCAAACTTCCTCCATTTAAGACCGATGGAGGCCCCTGTGTTCTTGAGAACATTCAAGAATTTTTTTGGTGCCCTTCCTCAGATCTGTGCCTCGACACAATCCTGTCTCAGAGCTCTACGGACAATTCTATCAACCTCACGGACCTTATACACAGTTGAAGTCGGAAGTTTGCATAGACTTAGTTTGGAGACATAACTCTATTTTCAACCCCTCCACAAATTGCTTGTTAACAAACTATAGTTTTGGCAAGTCAGTTAGAACATCTACTTTGTGCATGACAAGTAATTTTCCCAACAATTGTTTACAGACTAGCAATTTCCAAACGCCTTAAGGTACCACGTCCATCTGTACAAACAATAGTACGCAAGTATAAACACCATGGGACCACGCAGCCGTCATACCGCCCAGGAAAGAGACGCGTTCTGTCTCCTAGAGATGAACGTACTTTGGTGTGAAAAGTGCAAATCAATCCCAGAACAACAGCAAAGAACCTTGTGAAGATGCTGGAGGAAACAGGTACAAAAGTATCTATATCCACAGTAAAATGAGTCCTATATCGACATAACCTGAAAGGCCGCTCAGCAAGGAAGAAGCCACTGCTCCAAAACTGCAATAATAAACCAGACTACGGTTTGCAACTGCACATGGAGACAAAGACTGTACTTTTTGTAGAAATGTCCTCTGGTCTGATGAAACAAAAATAGAACTGTTTGGCCATAATGACCATCGTTATGTTTGGAGGAAAAAGGCTTGCAAGCAGAAGAACACCTTCTCAACTGTGAAGCACGGGGGTGGCAGCATCATGATGTGGGGGTGCTTTGCTGCAGGAGGGACTAGTGCACTTCACAAAATAGATGGCTTCATGAGGAAGGAAAATTATGTGGATATATTGAAGCAACATCTCACGACATCAGTCAGGAAGTTAAAGCTTGGTCGCAAATGGGTCTTCCAAATGGACAATGACCCAAGGCATTCTTCCAAAGTTGTGGCAAAATGGCTTAAGGACAACAAAGTCAAGGTATTGGAGTGGCCATCACAAAGCCCTGACCTCAATCCTATAGAAATTTGTGGGCAGAACTGAAAAAGCGTGTGCGAGCAAGGAGGCCTACAAACCTGACTCAGTTACACCAGCTCTGTCAGGAGGAACGGACCAAAATTCATCCAACTTATTGTGGGAAGCTTGTGGAAGGATACCCGAAACGTTTGACCCAAGTTAAACAATTTAAAGCCAATGCTACCAAATACTATTTGAGTGTATGTAAACTTCTGACCCACTGGGAATGTGATGAAAGCAATAAAAGCTGAAAAAAATTATTCTCTACTATTATTTTGACATTTCACATTCTTAAAATAAAGTGGTGATCCTAACTGACCTAAGACAGGGATTTTTTACTAAGATTAAATGTCAGGAATTGTGAAAAACTGAGTTCAAATATATTTGGCTAAGGTGTACTGCAGCAAAGCACCCCCACAACATGATGCTGCCACCCCCGTGCTTCACGGTTGGGACGGTCTCCTTCCTGAGCGGTATGACGGCTGCGTGGTCCCATGGTGTTTATACTTGCGCACTATTGTTTGTCCAGATGAAAGTTCAAGTTCCTTGGTGTCCACATCAACAACAAACTAGAATGGTACAAACACACCAAGAGAATCGTGAAGAGGGCACAACAAAGCCTATTCCCCCTCAGGAAACTAAACAGATTTGGCATGGGTCCTCAGATCCTCAAAAGGTTCTACAGCTGCAACATCAAGAGCATCCTGACTGGTTGCATCACTGCCTGGTACGGCAGTTGCTCGGCCTCTGACCGCAAGGCACTACAGAGGGTAGTGCGTACGGCCCAGTACATCACTGAGGCTAAGCTGCCTGCATCCAGGACCTCTACACCAGGCGGTGTCAGAGGAAGGCCCTAAAAATTGTCAAAGGCCCCAGCCACCCCAGTCATAGACTTTTCTCTGTACTACCGCATGGCAAGCGGTACCAGAGTGCCAAGTCTAGGACAAACAGTTTTTACTCCCAAGCCATAAGACTCCTGAACAGGTAATCAAATGGCTACCCGGACTATCTGCAGTGTGCCCCCCCAAGCCCCCTTTTTACGCTGCTGCTACTCTCTGATTATCATATATGCAGTCACTTTATCTATACATTCATGTACATACTACCTCAATTGGGCCGACCAACCAATGCTCCCGCACATCGGCTAACCGGGCTATCTGCATTGTGTCCCACCCACCACCCCCTCTTTTATGCTACTGCTACTCTCTGTTCATCATATATGCATAGTCACTTTAACCATATGTACATACTACCTCAATCAGCCTGACTTACCGGTGTCTGTATGTAGCCTCGCTACTTTTATTTACATTTACATTTTACATTTTAGTCATTTAGCAGACGCTCTTATCCAGAGCGACTTACAGTAGAGTGCATACATTTTTATTACATTTTACATACTGAGACAAGGATATCCCTACCGGCCAAACCCTCCCTAACCCGGACGACGCTATGCCAATTGTGCGTCGCCCCACGGACCTCCCGGTTGCGGCCGGCTGCGACAGAGCCTGGGCGCGAACCCAGAGACTCTGGTGGCGCAGCTAGCACTGCGATGCAGTGCCCTAGACCACTGCGCCACCCGGGAGGTGCCTCGCTACTGTATATAGCCTGTCTTTTTACGGTTGTTTTATTTCTTTACTTACCTACTGTTCACCAAACAGCTTTGTTGCACTATTGGTTAGAGCCTGTAAGTAAGCATTTCACTGTAAGGTCTATACCTGTTGTGTTCGGCGGACGTGACAAAAACACTTGGATTTAATTTGAACGTGGTACCTCCATGCGTTTGGAAATTGCTCCCAAGGATGACCCAAACTTGTGGAGGTCTACAATCATTTTCTGAGATCTTGGCTGATTTCTTTTGATTTTCCCATGATGTCAAGCAAAGAGGCACTGAGTTTGAAGGTAAGGCCTTGAAATACATCCACAGGTACACCTCCAATTGACTCAAATGATGTCAATTAGCCTATCAGAAGCTTCTAAAGCCATGAAATAATTTTCTGGAATTTTCCAAACTGTTTAAAGGCACAGTCAACTTAGTGTATGTAAACTTCTGACCCACTGGAATTGTGATACAGTGAATTATAAGTCTGTAAACAATTGTTGGAAAAATGACTTGTGTCATGCACGAAGTATATGTCCTAACCGACTTGCCAAAACTATAGTTTGTTAACAAGACATTTGTGGAGTGGTTGAAAAACGAGTTAATGACTCCAACCTAAGTGTATGTACATTTCCAACTTCAACTGTATGTAGATGCCCATCGAATCGAAGGAAAGGAGAGATGCACATCCCTAGTCTTTACGAATAGGCAAAATGCCTTTCTCTCTCCCCCTCTCTCTGATTGGCATGAAGCCCTATATCATAGCCCTTTGACATTTAAGCAGTGTGTGTGTGTGTGTGAGTGTGTGTGTGTGTCAATGCTTGATGACCCCTTTTAATTGGGAAATCATGTTTGAACAGAAACTGCCATTGGCAACACAGGGGCTAGGGCCCGCAAACCAACCCAGGGAGTAGAATGTTTATTTAGAACACAAATGGCTACGTGTTGACATTGGTCACTCAAAATATTCAGGAATTATTTGTTGTCCAAACAGTATTTATATAACATGTCAGTCAGGTGGTGAGGTCATCTAGCTGGGCACACATGCTGTAGCTAACCAAGGTGATGGGAAATCTACTTTCCTCACACAACACCAAGGACAACGTAAATAGTAATTCCCTAATAGGGTTTTCAGTTGTCTGTGGCACCCCCTATTGGAGATGTCTATATCGCAACCCAACTCTAAAACTCCCACCTGCATGGCCATTGTCTCTTGAGAAAAAAAGTGTATTGTATTCATATCCCTAGCGATAGACGGTTTCATCAATTTCCCTTGTCATCATGAGGCAAAGTTAGAAAAGATAGACGATGATAGCATACCAGCACCAGTAGTTTGGTTCTCTCACAGATGCCGGGCAGGTAGGGGAAGGGTGCTACCTCCTCACCCCTCAGACAGCTGCTGAGCCAGCTGAACACGCACGGAGGCTCCGCCCTCAGGAAGGACGGACGCAGCATCTGCTCCATCTGGGCTGCAGGAGAGGGAGGGGCCACGGAGACTGTCATTCAAAGTGTCACAACAGGCTCTGCGACTACAGACACACCTGTCCTTATCACTCAGTCAGACCATCCTTTCAATCAATATCAAGAAAATGAAAAGTCAAAGTGGTAGACATGCCCTCTCTTCTACGTGAGCAGAGAGGACTACACATGCTTTAGAAGTTGATTTGCCTCTTACCCTGATCTATGATGCAGGACTCCTTGAACGTGGTGATGAATGAGGGGTAATCTCGCCAGTACAGATCGATATACTCCTCCAGCTGCAGATCCCTTTTAATAAACAGTACAACAATTAGCAGGTCATAAGAGGGGCTGTTAATCTAACCTGAGCCATTGAATCAATACTTTTAATACCCAACCTGCTCTACCCTCACCGTGAAGCACTTACACAGACAGCTAACCACAACCAGAAGCAGATAAACCAATCAGAACTATGACTAAGCGAACACCCACGTAAACTTCTAGTACTAACGTGGGGGTTTCAGGCTGGGTTAGATGTAGTGAGGTCATTACGGTACAGGCCTAGCCGGGTTACCAGATTGGTCTGTGCTTTGGTTTAGCTACTGTATCTCTTTGTACAGTATGTATGGCAATGACAGTGAATACAATTATTAATTGGCTGAAGCACCAACTGTTGTGTCAACCAGCCTGGTAATACTAATTGACCAGGACAATAAAACAAGGCCCAAATAAGCACTAAGCAATTCAAGTGCCAGTTGATTCTCCCACTTCAGCTCTTCTTTTAAATGTAAAATGGGACTGTTGACGAGGTCACTTGACACACTTGAAACCGTTTTAATGCCATTTTCTTATCCTGGTAATATTAACGTTTTAGGAGAGACCAAACTCATCAGGTTTTATTGAGCAGTGACTCATCGGACATACTTCTCCATTTAAATGTTTAACAGCTTCATGAAATTGTTGTGTTCGTTCTGAATTGAATATCTGAATTGAAAAGATGCACCTGCGACCTGTCGCTTTAGTTCGCCTCTGAATGGCCATCGCTATCCGAGTGACAATAATAAATCCACAACATTTAACTGGAGTCATTTGAGAGTAATTCTCTCGTGGACAGGATGTTATCCAGGTGTCTGTCAATAGACTGTGGGATGCGACAACTAACGAGGAACTTTGTTCTGGTGTGCAGATTCCTTCAATTATTATTTGGAAAAATTACGATTTCACATCTCTTGAATTTCAGAGGGAGAGGGGACATTTGGCACATACTTTGGCTGAGAGTTTACGTTTAGGGGGGGACCTTCACTAGTCTCATTAGTATATTTTCTTTTCTCATCTCCCCAGAACCTAATAGAGCATCTGACGCAATTACGCAAGGTTTATGGGTTTCCAAGATTATTTAAGAGCGTTAACCTAGATTGTGAAGACAGAGCACCAGTACCTGGCCAGCTGTTGCAGAAGGCCCACCAGTGATCGCCCCCCGCTCCTCTGCAGCTCGTCCAGCTTCAGCTCCTCATAGAGCAAGTGCAGCACGTAGAACAGGGCTGGGATGTGGGGGAAGA
This sequence comes from Salvelinus namaycush, assembly GCF_016432855.1. Lineage (NCBI taxonomy): Eukaryota > Metazoa > Chordata > Actinopteri > Salmoniformes > Salmonidae > Salvelinus > Salvelinus namaycush. The sequence goes on from NC_052310.1 coordinate 52,866,001, forward strand.
GTGGGGCAGAGGGGTCCAGACGCAGGGCAGGGGTGGAAGACAGAGACTCTTCACAGCCAGAGGTGTCAGTGGACTCCAGACTCACAGCACCACACGCATGCCTGAACACCACCTGTCTGTGGTAGTCTGAGCACCACATGTAGTCCCAGTCCTGGTGGATTATATGCATAGACACACGCACAAAGCCACACAGAAACACTCACACTTAAATGAAATGCATACACAGAAACAGGGCCCAAAGCCACACATACAAAAAGGTCAGTGGGTTAAGGACCAATATTTGTGCCTGGTCTGAATCAGCAGTTTCCCAACATGCACTTCCTTTCTTAAGTAACAGCTCTCAGCCAGAGGGTGAACTCTACACGACACCTCCCCAGTTCAACTGTGCACCCTTAACCCTGGGCCATGACCCCTTCCAGGATTCCATGCTACAGCATAGCGCCACTTTCCCTCCACAACACCACTAACATTCCACATGAATTTATAATGCACAGGGCAAACAGATGAAGGAAAGAAGGACTACAGGTTATTTATCAACCTAACCATCATCTTCAATACTTTAGTTTTTTATACATCTATAAATAACAGTGCACTTGGAGCAGATTTCAACCATTTCAAAGTAGTGGCCTGTATATGAACTCAACATATTACTGAAATTCTTATTATGCATGACAGAAAAGCGAATTCACTCATAAGTTGACCTCATCGCTACCTCCTTTTAGCCTCTGTCTGGATTCAGAGCTTGAGAGTAACATGAATAGTATTATGCTTTCCACGTAAAGCATGGTCTACGGGGGTAACCCCTACCTACCTCATCAGACCCTGTGTCCGAAGGCCGGGCCTTCTTTGGTGCGATCACAGGAGAGAGGGACACTTCAAAATGGAGCTGTGGGGGGAACACAAAGGTCAAGAGCATGGTAGGGCTACAGACCAATTAACCATCTGATAAACAACATAGGTCCTTCCTGTGTTGCCTTGCCAACCTACCATTTGTGGCTTAGTCTCCATGTCTGGATTTCAGAGATGTGCAGGCTAAGGTGACATCGGTATGACCTAGATTGAGGAACTTCTATGTACTTGGGTATAGACTGTACATTCAGTAAGACTATCCTCCTAACGGGATCTGAACTGTCTACTTTAAGTCACTCCCTCTCCTGTGAATGACAGCACCGTTCCCAAGGCGACTCACGTTGCGTGTCCAGCCCAGCCGCTCTGTGTTGTAGCCCATGAGAGTCATGAAGCAGGTGACAAACAGGTTCCACTCCAGGTGTGCGCTGGGCCCCCCGGGGGCGTTGTAGATGTTGTACCACTTTATCAGCACCTTCATGGCCGTTTCCTTGGGCAGGATGAAGCGCACCGCCTGGAGGCACTTCCTCACTACGGACACGAGGGGGATGAGGAAGCACATGTAAGACGGTGCACAATTACATCCATTTCACACAGAAAATGTACATTTGTATGTATCAAACTTGTGCTGATTTATATAACTGTCATGTTGTTTTTTTAAAGTGGCGTGGTTAAAACTTCTTGTCAATAGGGGGAGCTGTTAGCACTATTTTTTTCTTGGTGTTCCCAAATTAAACTGCCTCGTACTCAATTCTTGCTCGTACAATATGCATATTATTATTACTATTGGATAGAAAACACTCTCTAGTTTCTAAAACCGTTTGAATTATGTCTGTAAGTGAAACAGAACTGGACTTAGAGCAATTTACCTATGTGGAGTTGAGAATGCAGATTTTTCCAAACCTGTTCTCAGACCTGTGTATAACTTTGCCTGTCTTCTATTGGTTGAGATGCACTGCATACGCCTTCCCCTGGGTGTCAGCGAATAGAGGGCCTTGAAATGGAGTCTCTACGCAGTTCAGAAAGTCTATAAATTGATTGGAATCGAGGTGTCCCTTCTTTTGCTTCTTCGCGCTGACGCACTAAGGACATTGGGATGTCGTTTTAGAAGCTCCCGTTTTAGCTTCTAGTTATATCCGGCTCTGTTTTTATTCGATATAGGCTTTAAAGACATCATAATCTTGTTATTTTAAACCGATTTATATCAGTTTATGTCAGTATATTGCGATTTTCGGGCATTTCATTTTCTGCCGTTGTATTGAGTTGGGTATCTCTCTCTCGCATGCCATTGTGTACTGCTAATTGCAACGTGGAAGAAAACATTCTCCAACCCAGCAACGATTCTTTTGGCCAAAGGACACCTTTCCCAAGATTCTGATGGGAGTTCAGCTAATAGTAAGAACTATTTATGCTGATAATTCGTTGTTCTTTTGAAAAAGTAAAATGCATAAGACGCCATTATTTGCCGTGTAGCCTTGCGTTATCGCACCCTGTATTGCACCCTGTATTGCACAGTAACGTTAATTTTAAAAATGTAATTCAGCGATTGCATTAAGAACTAATTTGTCTTTCAATTGCTGTCCAACCTGTATTTTTTTAGTCAAGTTTATGAATAGTTTTCGATAAGAATAGGTGTCTTTCCAAGATGGCGCCGGACAGATTGCTTGAGTATTTGGACACTATTTTCATTGTATAAGCACGATTTGTGCCGCTAAATATGCACATTTTCGAACAAACTCTATATGCATTGTGTAATATGATGTTACAGGACTGTCATCTGAAGAATTCTGAGAAGGTTAGTGAAAATTAATATATTTTGGTGGTGAATACGTTACCGCTATGTTTGGCTGGAATCAATGCTGTTGTTTGGTTTGCTACTGTGCTAAGCTAATATAACGCTATATTGTGTTTTCGCTGTAAAACACTTAGAAAATCTGAAATATTGTCTGGATTCACAAGATCTGTGTCTTTCAATTGCTGTACGCTGTGTATTTTTAAGAAATGTTTTATGATGAGTAATTAGGTAATACACGTTGCTCTCTGTAGTTATTCTAGTCGAGTTGTGATGGTGGCTGCAATGGTAAACTATGATTTATACCTGAAATATGCACATTTTTCTAACAAAACATATGCTATACAATAAATATGTTATCAGACTGTCATCTGATGAATTTGTTTCTTGGTTAGTGGCTATTTATATCTTTATTTGGTCGAATTTGTGATAGCTACTGATGGAGTAAAAAACTGGTGGAGTAAAAAAAATTGTGTCTTTTGCTAACGTGGTTAGCTAATAGATTTACATAGTGTCTTCCCTGTAAAACATTTTAAAAATCAGAAATGATGGCTTGATTACCAAGATGTGTATCTTTCATCTGGTGTCTTGGACTTGTGATTTAATGATATTTAGATGCTACTATTTACTTGTGACGCTATGCTAGCCTATGCTAGTCAGCTTTTTTACTGGTGGGGGTGCTCCCGGACCCGGGTTTCTGAGGAAGTAGAGGTTAAAAAAAAAAGATCTACACTGAACAAAAATATAAACGCAACATGTAAAGTGTTGGTCCCATGTTTCATGAGTTGAAATAAAATTTCACAGAAAAGTTCCATATGCAAAAAAGGCTTATTTCTCTCAAATGTTGTGTACAAATTTGTTTACATCCCTGTTAGTGAGCATTTCTCTTTAGCCAAGACAATCCAGCCACCTGACACATGTGGCATATCTAGAAGCAGCTTAAACAGCAGCCACCTTGTGCTAGGGTGGATTGACCCCTTTACAGTTCACAACACACTGATGTCACGCACAGATGCGCGCAACTCTTGGCTGCAGTAAGAAAGCAATCACCATCTGAGCCCATTCAACATGGCCTAGATTTACCTTATTACTTCTAAACAAAACACATTTTTGGGTTCTCACACGGTTACAAATTATGTTTTGATTCCTTCTTTAACAGTCGCTAAGACTATATTTGGTTGTGATCTTTGTTAAATAACTATTTAGGATGCAGCAGTTGTTAGCTCGAATGCTAACGGTCATTGACATAGGCTGTAGCAAAAGCCAGCCAAAGAACCATTTTACTGGTTGAAGTGTTTAAGTATAATGCAATTAATTTGCGATGACAAACATTATTTAAGGCAGGACATTCATACAAGCCTCAAAATCCTATTAGAATCCTAAAGTAGTGTGAAATGCACTCAATAGACTTTTTTTGTTGTTGCTGGCGTTCTATAAGAACTCCCCTGTGTTCTGCCACCACCTTGTGCGCGTCGCCCTCGTGCAGCAATGTTTGCAAACACAGAAAGGTTTATAAAAGGCCACTCGAAAAAGTGCTGGTTGGTCAAACACCACAACAGATGTCTCAAGTTTTGAAGGAGCGTGCAATTGGCATGCTGGCTGCAGGAATGTTCACCAGAGCTGTTACCAGAGAATGTAATGTTCATTTCTCTACCATAAGTTGCCTCCTCCAACATCGTTTTTCGAGAATTTGGCAGTATGTCCAACTGGCCTCACAACTGCAGACCACGTGTATGGCGTCATGTGAACGAGCGGTTCGCGGATGTCAACGTTGTGAACAGAGTGCCCCATGGTGGGGTTATGGTATGGGCAGGCATAAGCTACGGACAACGAACACAATTGTATGTTATCGATGGCAATTTCAAACAGAGATACCGTAACAAGGTTCCTGAGGCCCATTGTCGTGCCATTCATCCGCCGCCATCACCTCATGTTTCAGCATGTTCATGCACGGCCCCATGTCGTAAGGATCTGTACACAATTCCTGGAAGCTGAAAATGTCCCAGTTCTTCCCATGGCCTGCATACTCACCAGAAATGTCACCCATTGAGCTTGTTAAGGATGCTCTGAATCAACAAGTATGACAGCATGTTCCAGTTCCCGCCAATATCCAGGAACTTCACACAGCCATTGAAGAGGAGTGGGACAACATTCCACAGGCCACAATCAACAGCCTGATTAACTCTACGCGAAGGAGATGTGTCACGCTGCATGAGGCAAATGGTGGTCACACCAGATACTGCTGTTTTTCTAATCCATGCCCCCTTTTTATTTTTAAAGGCATCTGTGACCAACAGATGCATATCTGTATTCCCAGTCATGTGAAATCCATAGATTAGGGACAAATGAATTTATTTTAAGTGACTGATTTTAACTTGTTGCATGTTGTGTTTATATTTTTGTTCAGTACATATATTCATTGTGCCTACATTGACATCAAATTACACGAAGGTCTGTGATTAGTGTCCGTGTCGTCTCCCAGGTCCACCCAATCAGACAGGTAATTAACTCCACCCGCAATCTCTAATTGGACAACAAACTCCAAAAGGTCAAGGCAAAGCAGGAGAAATGCCATTTCATTAGACTGAGAAGTCCTGGCTTTTGGATCAATTAGGCACTAATATGTGGGAACTGGGAACAACACTACGCTGTAATCAGTAGTGGTTTCACAAAATAAAAGATGTGGAATCAAAGAGTCGAAAGTTCATGGTTTAAACAAAGACAGAGACCTTAAAAAACGCACAAAAAGCCAATTAGGGTTGTAAGGCAAATACCGGTACACCCGAGTGCTCCATTTCCTCAATTACAGTGTAAAATGATACGCTATTACACTTATCTACAGCTGGGTAGAAAGATGAGCCACAGCATGTTTTACAGTACATGCATGCACTGGTGGATAAGGCTGCGTCAGCAGAGGCTCAAATGTCGCCACCGGAAAGACATGCATGGTTTCAGTATAGGTCGCCATACATAAAGTCATTTACAAAAAAAAGTACCCATCTTTAGATATTACTGTCACAGACTCTTCAGGCACAAACGCAAGGAAGCAAGGTCAATATACCCACTTACTGACAGGAACAGAAATGGTCTTTTGCTTAAGCAATAATATACCTGAACACAGACTTCCATTATATACCAGCACTACAGAGCATGTCATTGGGCAGGATAGGAACGGAGCAGAATCATCTCTCCCTCTCATCTACTCCCCCTTCCCTCCTTTCCACCCTCATCAACATGTTCCAGAGCATCCCCCGCCCCCCCCCAACTGAGCTGGAGAATCGACACTCCAGGGCCCAATCGAATATTTGGCTGAATAAGGGCATGGGAATCCCACCATAACAAACAGCAACTACAACTGCCTAGTGTGGAGTAGCTGCTGTGGTGATGCCTTCGTAATGCTGTGGCTTACCCAGATAGAATGGAATGTATATAGTCACTGTGTGTGTACGTCATGTGGCATGACAGGAGAAATGAGAGTGGGTAGGGGATGTCAAGTGTGTGTAGGGGAATGGAGAGTGTGTAAGTACGAGCGAGGAACAGTGGGGTGGGGTCCCCTTAGGTTTACGTCAATGTGACAGCGGGAGGCTGGCAGCACTTAAACCCAATTTTCAGGCCATCAACGCTGGATGACTCAGCTGTGTGAGACACCTAATCCAATACACAATATCTTGTCACGCACATTGGTTTTGCACATTGTTGTGTTAAAACTTACCCAGCTCTGAGGTAGCAATTTCAGGGATAGTTATCCTCAGCATTGTGCCGTTGCTTAGCTCCTACAAAAAAAAATAACATATGAATCAGAGGGATATAGATCATTTCACCATAAGTTAGAGATGTCTACACACTACCTTTCAGTCAACTCTTGAAAGCTTTGATCAATTAAATCATTTGACATAGATGACATCAAGGGATAAAAAAATCGAATCGATTTGACATGTCATAACATATGCAGTTGGACTTTGACAGTTAAAATCTTAAAAAATAAACATCTCAGTCAAGAGGGGCTCTCTCAAAAGAGCTTGAAAATGACTGACAGGTCTGAGAGGAAAAAGGTCCCTTGGCTGAGCCGCATGTCTTTACCGGTCTTGACAAAACTGCCCCTGCAGGTAGCGATGTCCACCAAGAGAATTGTAACCTTATTGGACCCAGTAACCATACTGACAGGCCTCTGGTGCTCAGTTCTGTACACAGGCTGAGCTTTTCTCCATTCCAATTCATCAAATTAAGCTGTTCAATTAGTGTCCGCTTAAAAAACATTCACCCCTGGAGGTCTAGGTACTCACATATCAACCAGCCAGACTCAAACTCATCCACCTCCACCTTCCCTCCACCTTTCACTCTTATCAATACATACACACACCCAACAACCCACCGACCCACACACCCAACCACACACCGACACACACACACCCCCAACCACCCACACACACACCCAACCACCCACCCACCGACCCACACACACACACACACCCAACCACACACCCAACCACCGACCCACACACACACACCCCCAACCACCCACCAACCCACCAACACAACCACCCCACACAACCACCCACACACACCCAACCACCCACACACACCCAACCACCCACCCAACCAACCACCCACCGACCCCCACACACACACCCAGCCACCCACCGGCCCCCCCCACCACACACACAGACCCAGCCACACACCGACCACACACACACACACACAGCCACCGCCCCCCCCCCCCACCACACACACACACAGCCACCCACCCACCGACCCACACACACCCAACCACCCACACACACCCACCGACCCCCACCACACACCTAGCCACCCCCCCCCCCCCCCCCCCCCCACCACACACAGCCACCCACCGACCCCCCCACCACACACACACACCCAGCCACCCACCGACCCCCCCCACCACACACACCCAGCCACCCACCGACCCCTCCCACCACACACACCCAGCCACCCACCAACCCCCCCACCACACACACACAGCCCCCCCCCCCCCCCCCCACCTCTCACACACACACACACACACACCCAGCCACCCACCGACCCCCCCTACCACACACACACACACACACCCAGCCACCCACCGACCCCCCCCACCACCACATACACACCCAGCCACCACCACACACACACCCACCCCCACACACACACACACACACCCAACCACCCACCGACCCCCCCACACACACACACCCAACCACCCACCGATCCCCACACACACACACACACACACCCAACCACCCACCGACCCCCCCACACACACACCCAACCACCCACCGAACCCCACACACACACACACCAGGGTGACTCTGCTGCTGACGGGGTCTCTGAGGGCGTGGATGTAGGGTACAGACTGTTGAAAGGTGTAGTCGCCCAGCCAGGAGGTCTCGTGGTGCTTGGTGAAGCCCCTCAGCTCTGATACAGGGGAGGGCATGGCCACCTGGCCAACAGGAAGGGAGTGGAGGAGGGACAAACAAGAACTCAGCTACCCAGGATATATAGACACAATCAAGATAATTTGTGGCAAGTTAGGGGAACTAATCCATCCACTTCAACTCTACCTTCTAAAGCAATTCTGTAATGAATGCAACATATATTAAATTGATTCATCTACTGTTCGTTTCTCCCAATCTATATCCTTAAAAAACAGACGTCACACAGTCTGAAGTTTAAATCTAATTAGAGTATTGATCAGGATCCATAATATAGTCTCCATTAGTCACTGGCTGGTCTACTGCAGACTAATACTGCAGCTTCACTCTACTGTCAATGGAGGGACGTCAGAGGGACAGCAGTTCTTCACTGTAATTTATATTAAGATTGCACCATTTCCATTACCAGTAACTACCTGCTTTCAGTTTGGTGGTTAGTTATACTCTGTCATAGCAATCTGACTTAATTTCCATGACAGCAGCTTAATTATTTTGATGCATTCATTGCAATTGCACTTGCAATTGCAACCAACCCAATAGATATACACCCCTATCTCAGGTTTCAGTGGTACCTCCTCTAGTCTTCCTATGTGTCTCCCTGTGGCCTTGGCGGGAGTGCTCACACTGTCCATGGGGGTACTCAGGTGGGTTACGTGGTTGGACAGGCTGAATGTGGGAGACAGGAGGCCAGGAACAAACACCTTGCTCACCTGTGGACAGACCACATTTTACCATTTGAACTTGCATCACCAATAAACACATTTAAACAGTGTGAGCACTACTTTCTAGTTACCCTCGTCACTCCAGTGTACAGAACCAAGCTTCCATTGGCTTCCAGAACTAGCATGGCATCTATATCCTGAGAGGAAAAGTAACAGTTTGAGATGAGACCAAACCAATGATGTAATAATCATGTAATAACATAGTACACAAGCACATAGTGTATTCGGAAAGTATTCAGACCCCTTGACTTTTTCAACATTTTGTTACATTACAGCCTTATTCTAAAATGTATTAAAGATTTTTTTTTTATCAATACACACACAAAATCCCCTAATGACAAAGCGAAAACAAGTTTATATAATTTTTTGCAAATGTATAAAAAATTAAAATACCTTATTTAAGTTAGTATTTCAGACCCTTTGCTATGAGACTCAAAATTGAGCTCGGGTGCATTCGGTTTCCATTGATCATCCTGATTGGAGTACACCTGTGCTAAATTCAATTGATTGGACATTATTTGGAAAGGCACACACCTGCCTATACAAGGTCCCACAGTTGACAGTGCATGTCAGAGCAAAAACCAAGCCATGAGGTAGAAGGAATTGTCCGTAGAGCTCCAAGACAGGATTGTGTCGAGGCACAGATCTAGGGAAGGGTACGTCTGCAGCATTGAAGGTCCCCAAGAACACAGTGGCCTCCATCATTCTTAAATGGATAAAGTTTGGAACCAAGACTCTTCTTAGAGCAATCAGGGGAGAAGGGCCTTGGTCAGGGAGGTGACCAAGAACCTGATGGTCACTGACAGAGCTCCAGAGTTCCTCTGTGGAGATGGGAGAACCTTCCAGAAGGAAAAGCATCTCTGCAGCACTCCACCCCTCCATCTGGTCTGATAAAACCAAGATTGAACTCTTTGGCCTGAATGCCAAGTGTCAAATCTGGAGGAAACCTGGAACCATCCCTACTATGAAGCATGGTTGTGGCAGCATGTTTTTCAGCGGCAGGGACTGGGAGACTAGTCAGGATCAAGGGAAAGATTAACTGAGAAAAGTACAGAGATCCTTGATGAAAACCTGCTCCAGAGCGCTCAGGACCTCAGACTGGGACGAAGCTTCACCTTCCAACAGGACAACAACCCTAAGCACACAGCCAAGACAACGCAGGAGTGGCTTCGAGACAAGTCTCAATGTCCTTGAGTGGCCCATCCAGAGCTCGGACATCTCTGGAGAGACCTGAAAATAGCTGTGCAGCAACACTCCCCATCCAACCTGACAGAGCTTGAGAGGATCCGCAGAGAAGAATGGGAGAAACTCCCCAAATACAGGTGTGCCAAGTTTGTAGCATCATATCCAAGAAGACTCAATGCTGTAATCACTGCCAAAAGTTGTTTCAACAAAGTACTGAGTAAAGGGTCTGAATAGTTATGTAAATGTGATATTTCAGCTATTTTTTATTTTATACATTTGCAAGAAAATCTAAAAACTATTTTTGGGTCATTATGGGGTATTGTGTGTAGATTGATGAGGGGGAAGGAAACTATTTAATACATTTTAGAATAAGGCTGTAAGGTACAAAATGTGGAAAAAGTCAAAGGGTCTGTATACTTTCCGAATACACTGTATGGACACAGCAACACACCATTTTACACACGCAGAATAAAGCAGTCAATAAGATAGGACCTTGACCATCATAAAAGTACAGTATGCCTTTGATAAGTAGAGGATTAAGATCTAGCCTAAAATAGCTTAATTGGGTCCTGAGAGACGTAGAATCGTTGCCACCGCTAAGGGAAACGCAAAGCAATTAGTCAAATTGACTTTACCTGCAATGGTGCTGCGTCTTTTGCAGGGATAGTGGCAACAGATGCAAAGATAAGCTGGGAAGGATTGTTGCTCTCAATGAATTTTACACATCTGTGAAGATAAACAAATCAACATGTGAGAGAGAGTGATTTACTGAGACCGAGAAAGAAAGACAGAGATAGGTCACCGAAAGCTACAAAGATAAGATGCGTGTTCCCTGACCTGAGCTGTTGGTGGGACTCCACGAGGAAGCACAGGTACTTGTTCTCACACAAGTCAGAGGTGATGAACACCTTAGAGGCCTGGCAGCTCATCTCCCTGTAGAAGCAGAGTGTTGTTAACCTCTCTCTGACACACAGCATCACCTTTAAACACCATAACTGTATAACAGCCATATATTTACTGTTCAATTATTTTTTATCTTCCCCTTGTCAAATGGATAGTTGCTGTGTATATGTATGTACATTTATTCAGCACAATAATTGCCCCACAGAGACAATAAAGATCTATTTAATTGCATTCTCACACCTATGATCACATTGTGCCCTACAATTATGGATTCCATGGTACTTAGAAATGGCATTACAATTTTGCTATATGTTCTCAGGACTTTAATTATTCCAACCTTAGGAGTAATAAAATATTTTTCACCATTTAAAAACATATTGTAGGGTTGAGCGATGTCAACCATTGTCCCATCGTGAATATGTACCCATAAAACATTGTGATTTAAAATGTTATCGGCCCCTATTGGCCGACCCCATTATGGCCACACATGATGGAGTCATGACAGTCTGATTAGGTTAAAGATCATGGAGTCTACCGTCTTTAAAACTGGATAATAATTGCTTTATATGCCTCAAAATAAAGGTGAATGAATAATATTGTTTGTCCTCTCTCTCATAAAGCTATGATTGAGAAAAACCTATGCCTAGGCTAAACACTTTCATTCTTGTTATTTTTGAAAGCGTCAACTTCAGCACACCTTCTCAGGCTAGACTATTTGAGAAATATGCTACTGTTCATAACTTTAACTTGTCTTAAAGATTGTATGATAGGCCTCGGAGGAGGATAGGTTATTGGCCATTTGGTCTTCAACCTGGCATGGAGGAATGTTTTTCCCAGGCCCGCATAGATCATTTCTAACTTGATGAAACTGTCATTCATAGGCTATTGATACGATTTGTTCCCTCTCATTATTATTATCCTGGCTACCTTACGTTTTTAGGCTATTCAAACAACTTTTTGACATGGAACTCTGTTACGTTCATTGTTTGAGCGGGAGAAAGACATGCATAAAACAAAGAAAGCGCAGCCTATAGCCCAAAGTCATATTCCTAACGTATCGAATGGAGAGCGAGAGCGAGAGAGACTAGACCTGCCATAGCCTGAGAGACACTGAATAATAACATCTGCATAGTAAGCAGTAACTTACTTATTATTACTATTATTGTTATTACTGTTATTGTTATTACTATTATTATTGTTGTTTATCATTCCAAGTAGTAATGGTATGGGTGGTAATGGTAATGATAGCAGTTTAATGATGGTGGTGGTGGTAGTAGTGGTAATGATGATAGTAGTTGTAGTACCGATGTAATGGTGAAGATGACCGTTATTTCGTTATAAGTTAGTTATAGTTTCATTTTTTTATTACATTCGATTATTGACTGTTACCATTTTATTGTTACTATTTTTATATTTAATTTTGTATTATTATTTACTGCCATTCTATATTATTATTTGTCATTGTTTATAATTTTATTACAATGTATATTGTATACATTGTTGCTTTGGCAATATTGACACAATGTTTTTCATGCCAATAAAGCAGCTTGAATTTGAATTTGAGAGAGAGAGAGAGAGAGAGAGAAACAATATTTTCTGGACATTTTGTGCTGTTTTGGTGGAATTCTCTGCTCTGTCTGTCCTACATTCCTCTCTTGCGTTCTGTATAGAACATATTTATTGAAATAGGCTATAGCAAATAGGAATAGGCAAATTACTGAGAACGTCACTTGTGTGCTGCCCTGCTGTGCAATGCAAGACTCCGTTCTTTACTGCGCTGCGTCAGTCAAGTTCAAATAGGCTAAACCATTGTTGCATCACAATTGTCATTTTCGACAATGGCTATCTATCATCGACAATAGATAATGTTATCATAATATAGTCCAACCCAAAAAAACACAGTAACATGGAAAGATAAGCAGTGTCTAACTGACAAAAATAGTGATAAACATTCATTGATTTTTTTCGCAATATTATTATGGGACGATATATCTATATACACTGCTCAAAAAAATAAAGGGAACACTTAAACAACACAATGTAACTCCAAGTCAATCACACTTCTGTGAAATCAAACTGTCCACTTAGGAAGCAACACTGATTGACAATAAATTTCACATGCTGTTGTGCAAATGGAATAGACAAAAGGTGGAAATTATAGGCAAGTAGCAAGACACCCCCAATAAAGGAGTGATTCTGCAGGTGGTGACCACAGACCACTTCTCAGTTCCTATGCTCCCTGGCTGATGTTTTGGTCACTTTTGAATGCTGGCGGTGCTTTCACTCTAGTGGTAGCATGAGACGGAGTCTACAACCCACACAAGTGGCTCAGGTAGTGCAGCTCATCCAGGATGGCACATCAATGCGAGCTGTGGCAAGAAGGTTTGCTGTGTCTGTCAGCGTAGTGTCCAGAGCATGGAGGCGCTACCAGGAGACAGGCCAGTACATCAGGAGACGTGGAAGAGGCCGTAGGAGGGCAACAACCCAGCAGCAGGACCGCTACCTCCGCCTTTGTGCAAGGAGGAGCACTGCCAGAGCCCTGCAAAATGACCTCCAGCAGGCCACAAATGTGCATGTGTCAGCATATGGTCTCACAAGGGCTCACATTTGTGCACATTTGTGCACATTTGTGGCCTGCTGGAGGTCATTTTGCAGGGCTCTGGCAGTGCTCCTCCTTGCACAAAGGCGGAGGTAGCGGTCCTGCTGCTGGGTTGTTGCCCTCCTACGGCCTCCTCCACGTCTCCTGATGTACTGGCCTGTCTCCTGGTAGCGCCTCCATGCTCTGGACACTACGCTGACAGACACAGCAAACCTTCTTGCCACAGCTCGCATTGATGTGCCATCCTGGATGAGCTGCACTACCTGAGCCACTTGTGTGGGTTGTAGACTCCGTCTCATGCTACCACTAGAGTGAAAGCACCGCCAGCATTCAAAAGTGACCAAAACATCAGCCAGGAAGCATAGGAACTGAGAAGTGGTCTGTGGTCACCACCTGCAGAATCACTCCTTTATTGGGGGTGTCTTGCTAATTGCCTATAATTTCCACCTTTTGTCTATTCCATTTGCACAACAGCATGTGAAATTTATTGTCAATCAGTGTTGCTTCCTAAGTGGACAGTTTGATTTCACAGAAGTGGGATTGACTTGGAGTTACATTGTGTTGTTTAAGTGTTCCCTTTATTTTTTTGAGCAGTGTATATAGGACTTCAAAATCAAAATCTGGTATTTTTCATCCTATAGTTTGTTCTTCCTCTTCTTTACAAAGTGAGCCAAAATGTTTTCAGCGCTTTTATTTCCAAGACAAATATTTTCATGCGCTCTCGTCTCTCTGCAGCAGATACAGTTGAAGTCGGAAGTTTACATACACCTTAGCCAAATACATTTAAACTCAGTTTTTCACAATTCCTGACATTTAATCCTAGTAAAAAATCCCTGTCTTAGGTCAGTTAGGATCACCACTTTATTTTAAGAATGTGAAATGTCAGAATAATAGTAGAGTGTGATTTATTTATTTCATCACTTTCCCAGTGGGTCAGAAGTTTACATACACTCAATTAGTATTTGGTAGCATTGCCTTTAAATTGTTTAACTTGGGTCAAACGTTTTGGGTAGCCTTCCACAAGCTTCCCACAATAAGTCGGGTGAATTTTGGCCCATTCCTCCTGACAGAGCTGGTGTAACTGAGTCAGGTTTGTAGGCCTCCTTGCTCGCACACGCTTTTTCAGTTCTGCCCACAAATCTTCTATAGGATTGAGGTCAGGGCTTTCTGATAGCCACTCCAATACCTTGACTTTGTTGTCCTTAAGCCATTTTGCCACAACTTTGGAAGTATGCTTGGGGTCATTGTCCATTTGGAAGAACCATTTGCAACCAAGCTTTAACTTCCTGACTGATGTCTTGAAATGTTGTTTCAATATATCCACATAATTTTCCTTCCTCATGGAGCCATCTATTTTGTGAAGTGCACCAGTCTCTCCTGCAGCAAAGCACCCCCACAACCTGATGCTGCCACCCCCATGCTTCACAGTTGGGATGGTGTTCTTCGGCTTGCAAGCCTCCCCCTTTTTCCTCCAAACATAACGATGGTCATTATGGCCAAACAGTTCTATTTTTGTTTCATCAGACCAGAGGACATTTCTCCAAAAAGTATGATCTTTGTCCCCATGTGCAGTTGCAAACCGTAGTCTGGCTTTTTTAATGGAGGTTTTGGAGCAGTGGCTTCTTCCTTGATGAGCAGCCTTTCAGGTTATGTCGATATAGGACTCGTTTTACTGTGGATATAGATACTTTGTACCTGTTTCCTCCAACATCTTCACAAGGTCCTTTGCTCTTGTTCTGGGATTGATTTGCACTTTTCGCACCAAAGTACGTTCATCTCTAGGACACAGAACGCGTCTCCTTCCTGAGCGGTATGACGGCTGCGTGGTCCCATGGTGTTTATACTTGCGTATTATTGTTTGTACAGATGAACGTGGTACCTTCAGGCGTTTGGAAATTGCTCCCAAGGATGAACCAGACTTGTGGAGGTCTACAATGGTTTTCTGAGGTCTTGGCTGATTTCTTTTGATTTTCCCATGATGTCAAGCAAAGAGGCACTGCGTTTGAAGGTATGCCTTGAAATACATCCAGAGGTACACCTCCAATTGACTCAAATTACGTCAATTAGCCTATCAAAAGCTTCTAAAGCCATGACATCATTTTCTGGAAAATTCCAAGCTGTTTAAAAAGGCACAGTCACAGTATGTAAACTTCTGACCCACTGGAATTGTGATACAGTGAATAATTGTCACGACTTCCGCCGAAGTTGGCTCCCCTGCCTGTTCGGGCGGTGCTCGGCGGTCGTCGTCACCGCCCTACTAGCCGCCACCGATCCCTTTTTCGTTTGTCTGTTTGTTTTGTCTTATTAGTTTCACCTGTGTTTGTTGTTTTCGTAAATGAGCTTCCCTATATTTAGTAGGTAGACCCGCCCTTGTTTTGTGCGGGATTGTCTTTATGTTACGTGTGTGTGTTTTGGGTTATCAAGTGTTTCTCTGCGCCCTGGATGTTTGGGCTTATCATTTTTTGTGCATTAGTAAAAGGAATATTTTTTCCAAGTGGATCTCTCTCTGCGTCTGATTCCTTCACCCACCTAGTCCCGCGTGACAGAATCCCGCACCAAAACAAATGGAATCAGCAGGAGCAGCCGCATCTCCTCTCCCATCGATGGAGGAAAGGGTCCTCCATCATACCAGTGTTCTCCACAGGATTGGGTCAGCTATGGACCAAATGATGGAGAGGATGGATCGATGGGAGAGGAGTGGCCTTCCCACCTCATCTCCAGCACCCCCTCCTCCAGCACCTCCTGTTCCTGCTACCGCATCCGGCTCCGGGGCTCTTCGGCTGG
Organism: Salvelinus namaycush; assembly: GCF_016432855.1. NCBI lineage: Eukaryota > Metazoa > Chordata > Actinopteri > Salmoniformes > Salmonidae > Salvelinus > Salvelinus namaycush. The sequence goes on from NC_052310.1 coordinate 52,882,261, forward strand.
CGCTCCCACGAGAGTATGATGGAACGGCGGCGGGGTGTCAGGGTTTCCTTCTCCAACTGGAACTTTACCTGGCGACCGTTCGTCCTACTCCCTCCGGAGAGGAGAGCGTGAGCGCCCTCGTCTCCTGTCTGACTGGACGAGCTCTCGAGTGGGCCAACGCAGTGTGGAATGGCCCAGACTCGGCGAGGGATCATTACCCTGAGTTCACGTGAACGGCTGTTCCACCTGCGTCAGGAGACGAGGAGCGCACAGGACTTTGCCCTGGAGTTCAGGACCTTGGCCGCAGGAGCAGGGTGGAACGACAGGGCCTTAATAGACCATTTCCGATGTAGCCTTAGGGAGGACGTCCGCAGGGAGCTAGCGTGTCGGGACAACACCCTCACGCTGGATGAACTCATTGACATGGCCATCCGTCTCGACAACCTGCTGGCTGCCCGCGGACGTTCGGAACAGGTCCTGTCGTTTCCACCTCCCAGCCCTCCTGCTCCTATCCCTATGGAGTTAGGGGGGGGCAGCGTCGAGGGGGACCGGAGGAGGAGTGTCCTCCTGCACCAGTTGTGGTCGGCGAGGGCACACGGCCGACCGGTGCTGGAGGAACTCGTCTGAGAGTCGGGAGGGCAGGCGGAGCACTACTCGATCACCCCAGGTGAGTCAGCACCAGACTTACCCAGAGCTTCCTGTCGGTCATATGTATGTGTTAACCTCTTTCCCCGGGTTTTCTCCCTCTCTACAGCATAAGGCGCTAGTCGATTCAGGTGCATCTGGGAATTTCATAGATCGGGGGCTCGCGTTAAGGCTAGGGATTCCCCTTGTGTCGTTAGACCTACCTTTCCCCGTGCACTCCTTAGATAGCCAACCATTAGGGTCAGGAATGGTCAGGGAGGCCACGGTACCACTGGACATGGTAACGCGGGGTAGTCATAAGGAGCAGATTAGTCTGTTCCTTATCGACTCACCTGCGTTTCCAGTGGTGTTGGGAATTCCCTGGCTAGCCCAGCACAACCCGGTGTTTTCCTGGCGACAGGGGGCTCTTAAGGGGTGGTCAGAGGAGTGTTCAGGCAGGTGTATAGGAGTTGCCGTTGGTGCGACTACGGTGGAGAGTCCAGACCAGGTTTCCACCGTGCGCATTCCCTCTGAATATGCCGATTTGGCAATCGCCTTCAGTAAAAAGAAGGCGACCCAATTACGACCCCATCGTAGAGGGGACTGCGCGATAAACCTCCTGGAGAACGCTGCACTTCCTAGGAGTCACGTGTATCCTTTGTCCCAGGAGGAGACAGTAGCTATATATTACTGAATCACTGGGACAGGGATACATTCGGCCCTCCGCATCACCTGTCTCCTCGAGCTTCTTTTTTGTGAAGAAGATGGCGGTTTACGCCCGTGCATTGATTATCGAGGTCTAAATTCCATCACAGTGGGGTTTAGTTACCCACTACCTCGCATCGCTACGGCGGTGGAATCATTTCACGGGGCACGCTTCTTCACAAAATTGGACCTGAGGAGTGCGTATAATCTGGTGCGTATCCGGGGAGGAGATGAGTGGAAAACCGCATTTAGTACTACATCTGGCCATTATGAGTACCGCGTCATGCCATATGGGTTGAAAAATGCTCCAGCTGTCTTTCAATCCTTCGTAGATGAGATTCTCCGAGACCTGCTCGGGCAGGGAGTGGTAGTGTACATCGATGACATCTTGATCTACTCTGCCACACGTGCTGCGCATGTGTCTCTGGTGCGTAAGGTACTTGGGCGACTGCTGGAGCATGACCTGTATTGCAAGGCGGAGAAATGTGAGTTCTTCAAACAGGCCGTTTCCTTCCTGGGTTATCGTATTTCCACCTCCGGGGTGGTGATGGAGGATGACCGCGTTACAGCCGTGCGTAATTGGCCGACTCCGACCACGGTGAAAGAGGTGCAGCGGTTTTTAGGGTTTGCCAATTACTACCGGAGGTTTATCCGGGGTTTTTGGACAGGTGGCTGCTCCCATTACCTCACTGCTGAAGGGAGGACCGGTGCGCTTGCATTGGTCAGCAGAGGCGGACAGAGCTTTCAGTCGTCTGAAGGAGCTGTTCACCAATGCGCCCGTGTTGGCGCATCCGGACCCCTCTTTAGCGTTCATAGTGGAGGTGGACGCGTCCGAGGCGGGGGTCGGGGCCGTGCTGTCCCAGCGATCGGGCGTACCACCCAAGCTCCGCCCTTGTGCCTTCTTTTCGAGGAAGCTCGGTCCGGCGGAGCGAAACTATGACGTGGGGGACCGGGAGTTGTTAGCTGTAGTCAAGGCTCTGAAGGTGTGGAGACATTGGCTTGAGGGGGCGAAACACCCTTTTCTCATCTGGACTGACCATCATAATCTCGAGTACATCCGGGCAGCGAGGAGACTAAATCCGCGTCAGGCTAGATGGGCCATGTTTTTCACCCGGTTTCAGTTCACCATCTCGTACCGACCAGGCTCCCAAAACACCAAAGCCGACACGCTGTCCTGCCTCTATGATACCGAGGAGCGGTCCGTTGAGCCAACTCCCATCATTCCACCTTCATGTCTCGTGGCACCGGTGGTATGGGAGGTGGACGCGAAGATAGAGAGAGCCTCACGGTTAGAGCAGGCTAACTAACTGTCCAGCGGGGGCTCAGTACGTGCCGGGGGGGGGGGGTCCGGGATAAGCTAATCCGTTGGGCTCATACTCTCCCCTCGTCGGGTCATCCTGGCATTGAGAGGACAGTGCGGAGTCTTAGAGGGAGATACTGGTGGCCCACGTTGGCTAAGGACGTGAGATTTTATGTCTCCTCCTGCTCGGTGTGCGCTCAGAGCAAGGCTCCTCGGCACTTGCCTAGAGGGAAGTTACAGCCCCTCCCCGTTCCACAACGGCCGTGGACACACTTATCGGTGGACTTTCTTACCGATCTTCCCCCGTCCCAGGGAAGTACTACGATCCTGGTCGTTGAGGATCGGTTTTCTAAGTCCTGCCGTCTCATCCCGTTGCCCGGTCTCCCTACGGCCCTGCAGACTGCGGAGGCCTTGTTTACCCATGTCTTCCGGCACTATGGGGTGCCTGAGGACATCGTTTCTGATCGGGGCCCCCAATTCACGTCCAGAGTTTGGAGGGCGTTTATGGAGAGACTGGGGATCTCGGTCAGCTTGACCTCGGGTTTTCACCCCGAGAGTAATGGGCAGGTGGAGCGCGTAAACCAGGATGTGGGCAGGTTTCTGCGGTCATATTGCCGGGACCGGCCTGGTGAGTGGGCGAGGTATGTTCCTTGGGCTGAGCTCGCTCAGAACTCCCTCCGCCACTCCTCAACGAACATGTCCCCGTTTGTGTGTTAGGTTACCAGCCGGTCCTGGCCCCATGGCTCCTGCGGTAGAGGAATGGGTACAGCGCTCCAAGGACACCTGGAAAGCCGTCCAGGAATCGCTAAGGTTAGCGGGACAACGGCAGAAGAGGAGCGCTGACCAGCACCGCAGTGAGGCCCACGTGTTCACACCGGGGGACAGGGTCTGGCTCTCGACCCGAAACCTGCCTCTCCGCTTGCCCTGTCGGAAGCTGGGGCCGCAGTGTGTGGGGCCGTTTAAAGTCCTGAGGAGAATAAACGAGGTGTGTTATAGGTTACAACTTCCTAGGTATTACCGTATTAACCCCTCGTTTCATGTGTCTCTCCTCAGGCCGGTGGTGGCTGGTCCCCTGCAAGAAGGTGAGGTGCCTGAGGTCCCTCCGCCCCCTCTGGAGATCGAGGGGTCCACGGCGTACACAGTACGTGGCATTCTGGACTCGAGACGCCGGGTGAGGGGCCTACAGTACCTCGTGGACTGGGAGGGGTACGGTCCGGAGGAGAGATGCTGGGTTCCGGTGGGGGACATTTTGGATCCTTCTCTACTGAGAGACTTCCACCGCCTCCACCCGGATCGCCCGGCACCTCGCCCTCCGGGTCGTCCTCGAGGCCGGTGGCGGCGAGCTGCGGGAGCCACGCGTCAGGAGGGGGGTACTGTCACGACTTCTGCCAAAGTTGGCTCCCCTGCCTGTTCGGGCGGTGCTCGGCGGTCGTCGTCACCGTCCTACTAGCCGCCACCGATCCCTTTTTCGTTTGTCTGTTTGTTTTGTCTTATTAGTTTCACCTGTGTTTGTTGTTTTCGTAAATGAGCTTCCCTATATTTAGTAGGTAGACCCGCCCTTGTTTTGTGCGGGATTGTCTTTATGTTACGTGTGTGTGTTTTGGGTTATCAAGTGTTTCTCTGCGCCCTGGATGTTTGGGCTTATCATTTTTTGTGCATTAGTAAAAGGAATATTTTTTCCAAGTGGATCTCTCTCTGCGTCTGATTCCTTCACCCACCTAGTCCCGCGTGACAATAATAAGTGAAATAATCTGTCTGTAAACAATTGTTGGAAAAGTACTTGTGCCCTGCACGAAGTAGATGTCCTAACCGACTTGCCAAAACTACAGTTTGTTAACAAGAAATGTGTAGTGGTTGAAAATTGAGTTTTAAATGACTCCAACCTAAGTGTATGTAAACTTCCAACTTCAACTGTATATTTTTTTATTTATCCGTTATTTTACCAGGTAAGTTGACTGGGAACACGTTCTCATTTACAGCAACGACTGTAACAGGGGAGAGGTTACAGGGGAGAGGGGGATGAATGAGCCAATTGTAAACTGGTTATTAGGTGACCGTGATGGTTTGAGGGCCAGATTGGGAATTTAGCCAGGACACCGGGGTTAACATCCCTACTCTTACGACAAGTGCCATGGGATCTTTAATGACCTCAGAGTCAGGACACCCATTTAACGTCCCATCCGAAAGACGGCACCCTACACAGGGCAGTGTCCTCAATCACTGCCCTGGGGCATTGGGATATTTTTTAGACCAGAGGAAAGAGTGCCTCCTACTGGCCCTCCAACACCACTTCCAGCAGCACCTGGTCTCCCATCCAGGGACTGACCAGGACCAACCCTGCTTAGCTTCAGAAGCAAGCCAGCAGTGGTATGCAGGATGGTATATAGTGAGCAACATTGAAACATCAAAACATTTGAAACATCAAATCGCAATATCGAATTTCAATACATATGCAATAGCGAGAATTGCATTACATATCGTATCAGCACCTAAGTATCGTGATATCGTATCGTCAGGTCCCTGGTAATTCCCAGCCCTAATTATAAACTAGGAGTGGTTCAACCAACTAGACCCCAGAGCAGGATTCATGACAACTACTGTAGCCAGCAGTGCAGAGGTGAATGTCGGACACTGACCTGTGGGAGGAAGCCGTCTCACTCCACAGCTGCTCAATGCATAGGTCAGGCACTATGGGCTCCATCTCCGGGACTAGCACAGACTCATTGGCCGTGCTGTTGGGCGAGGGCAGGAAACTGTGCCCTCTGGGGGACGATGAGTGGTACGACATGTTAAACCGTGCCGCGACCGAAAAGGAGGGTGCCGCCATGCCAGGGGAGTGGGACCGGCTACAGACATGTCAGAAGAGCGCAGAAGGATGGTTGGTTATGGTCCATAGTGTGGTGGTTGTAAATGAGTCATGAGCTTTTGAGGGTGAATGTTTGACGGAAACTGTGTATAATCCTGTGGGACGGCAGAGATCCTGTTTACTGTATATGGTATTTACATCCTCTTTGGGTATTTGACTCAAAGCCTGCACTCTGTAGCGTTCCAGGACCACAACTGAAGACACCTGGTATAAACTCACCTGAGTGCAGCCATGCTGGAGATGCTGGGTGAGTGTGTCCGTGAGTGGAGGCCTGGTGATGAGGTCATCCTGTTTTGGTTGTGCAGGGCGTGGCAATGAAAGGGTGAACCGGGCGAGTCCATCCTGGAGACGTTCCTCAGGTGTGTGGTCAGAAAGCTGGGCGGCATCAGGCCTTGGGGCGTGGCTACCTGCTCCGGACACTTCAGCACTGTGGACTGCTCCTGTGGGACAGAGTTAAAAGGTGAAAGGTTCAACTCAAATGATATACAAGCAACAGATTCTGTTCCAACCCCCCCAGACACAACTCATCAGAAAGCCCCCACCCTATGACCAAACTAGCAATTTAGATCAGTCTGACGTGGTCCCGATGGTGCGCAAACAAAAAGGGGCAGGGTCCGGGTGCCATTTTCACACAGTTTGGTTGCTTTAGTTCAGGTCAGAGTTGGAATATTTGTTACATTGTATTTTTTACCCCTATTTGGTCCAGTTGGTTTCATTTGTCAAAATGTCAAACTAACTAAAATGCCTAAACAAAACCATGTATACATGCAAGTCATTTATTGGACAAAAATGCTCACCTTAAATCCATCTATGATAGTCTAATCATGGAGTATAACTTGAGTGTCCCAATCGTCACATTTGTACTTTTGTTGGTCTTCCAACAACATGCACAGTAAATAGGGGAGACCAGGGTGGTTGTTCCATAGGCTGGCTTTCAGAGTACTTAAGGCTCACACACGAACGTGGATCTAGCGTTCGTCTGCCAATCACTCATCGTGCTTTGTTTTAGGGACAACTCGCTGTAGATGTATGACTGCCAACTTTTTTCACGTGATTCTAAATTGTTAAATCAGTGCACACTCGGTTCGCTAATTAGGTTCATAGGTGCTAAGTACACTCAGCCAGAAAACACAATTGCTGTGTCTGAGCTCTTAATCTATTACTCCCAATCTAGAGTGTGCTGTGTAGCCTAATCATAATGTTTAAGACAGAAATGTGTGACTACTTTGCAAGAGGTCATCGACCTGGTCAATTCATGTCAGCAACTCAAATCATTGAGTTTAGGGGAATTAGTGTGTTTTAGAGGAGGTGAATGTTTTTAAAAATATATATATTATTTTAATTGTTAGGATTTTCTTCACATTTTCAAACAGTCCATTTATAATTTCCAACGGGGCTATACATTTGGGGGAGTTTTTTTCCCCCTCACCCGAGTTGCCTCGTTTCACCGCCAAAAACAAAATTAAACCATCTAGTGTTAAGCGAAATAACACACTGTCAAATACAGGTAGCCTAGTCAAATAATTAACATCCAATCACATTAACCGTTACTCTCTTGCGGGAATTCCACTAACGGTCCATATGTAGCCAAACGTAGCTGCTGCTCATTCCATTTGCGCGAAAATTGATAAATGGTGAAAAAAAAGTAAGGCCCGCGTCCATAAAGACACATACCAGCTCTACTAGTAGTACTGCTACTACCAGCAGTACTACACCTGCACCTGTCAACGACACAAGTTCTTCTGCTTCCACGACCACACATCCAATGCTAGCATCAGTAATTCTAAATTTGTTGTTAGCCCGGCTAGCATGGACACTGACAGTTGTGAATCTGACGCAGCCGAAGAGCTACTGCCCCCTTACCCGGTAAAGCACCGAACAGACCGGGACGTTGGACCATCGAAGAGGCGCAAATATGATAACTACATTGATTTGGGGTTTACTTATATTGTGAGTAGTGCCTTTCCTCAGCCACAGTGTGTTATATGTGCAAAAGTACGATCTCACAACTCAATGAAACCTTCACTCTTGCGCAGACGTTTAGAAACAAAACATGCCCATTTGAAAAATAAGCCACGGGAGTTTTTTGAGCGAGAATTAAGACAACTTTCAAGTAGTAAGACAAGTATAAAACCAACAGATACCATTAACAAGAAGGGGCTAGAAGTGTCTTATATGGTGAGCTACTGAGTGGCTAGGAGAGGCAAGCCCCATACTATTGTGGAGGACTTAATTCTTCCTGCGGGCCGAGGATATGGCTGGGACAATGCTGGGGGAAAAGGCCAAAAAAACTATACAGACAATGCCTTCATCAAACAACACTGTTTCACGATGCATCAGTGACATGGCAGGAGATGTTTTAAAACAATTACTGCTTCGCATAAAAGGCAGTGAATTCTATGCGTTACAGCTGGATGAGTCAACAGACGTGGCGGGCCTGGCACAGCTCCTGGTATATGTCCGTTACGTTTATGGGTGGGTCAATTAAGGAAGACATCCTCTTCTGCAAATCACTGGAAACCAGGACAACAGGAGAGGATATTTTTAAAGTACTGGACAGCTTTGTGACATGAAATGGACTCTTGTGGTCAAAATGCGTTGGTATCTGTACTGATGGGGCAAAAGCCATGACAGGGAAACATAGTGGAGTGGTAACGCGCGTGCAAGCAGTTGCTCCCGACGACACTTGGGTACACTGCAGTATCCACCGAGAGGCTCGTGCTGCCAAGGGAATGCCTGACAGCTTGAAAGACGATTTGGACACTACAGTGAAAATGATTAACTTTGTTAAGGCCCCTGAACTCTCGTGTATTTTCTGCACTATGCAATGATATGGGCATGTAACGCTTTTACAACATACAGAAGTGCGCTGGTTATCAAGGGGCAAAGTATTGACACTTTTTTAAATTGAGAGACGAGCTTAAAAGTTCTTTACTGACCCATAATTTTCACTTGTCATCATGCAAGCGGTCAGACGAGTTTCACACACGACTGGCCTATCTGGGTGATGTTTTTTCTCACCTGAATGATCTGAAGCTAGGATTACAGGAACTCTCCTCAACTATATTCAATGTTCGGGACAAAATTGAGGCTATGATTAAGAAGTTGGAGCTCTTCTCTGTCTACATTAACAAAGACAACACACAGGTCTTTCCATCGTATGATTTTTTTGTGTGCAAATGAACTCAAGCTTACAATGTCAAATGTGATATAGCGAAGCACCTGAGTGAGTTGTGTGCGCAATTACGCAGGTACTTTCCCGAAACGTATGACACAAACAACTGGATTTGTTATCCCTTTCATGCCCTGCCTCCAATCCACTTACCGATGTCTGAACAAGAGAGCCTCATCGAAAATGCAACAAACTGTTCTGTGAAAATTGAATTTAAATCAGAAGCCACTGCCAGATTTCTGGATTGGGCTGCGATCAGAGTATCCTGCCTTGGAAAATTGAGCTGTTAAGACACTGATGCCTTTTGCAACCATGTACCTATGTGAGAGTGGATTCTCGGCCTTCACTAGCATGAAAACTAAATACAGGCAAAGACCGAGTGGAAAAGGATTTAATACTGAGACTCTCTCCAATACAACCCAACATCGCAGTTATGTGCATCCTTTCAAGCACACCCTCCTTATTAACCTGTGGTGAGTTATTCACAATTTTCGATTAACAAATATGGTTTTATATGTAAGATGGTTACATAAAGAGCAAAATAATTGATTATTATTACTGTTGAAGTAGGAAGTGTATATACACTTAGGTTGGAGTATTTAAAACTTGTTTTTCAACCACTCCACTAACTTCTTGTTAACAAACTGCAGTTTGGCAAGTCGGTTAGGACATCTACTTTGTGCATGACACAAGTAATTTTTCCAACAATTGTTTACAGACAGATTATTTCACTTATAATTCACTGTATCACAATTCCAGTGGGTCAGAAGTTTACATACACTGAGTTGACTGTGCCTTTAAACAGCTTGGAAAATTCCAGAAAATTATGTCATGACTTTAGAAGCTTCTGATAGGCTAATTGACATCATTTGAGTCAATTGGAGGTGTACCTGTAGATGTATTTCAAGGCCTACCTTCAAACCTAGCGCCTCTTTGCTTGACATCATTGGAAAATCAAAAGAAAATCAGCCAAGACCTCAGAAAAAAATTGTAGACCTCCACAAGTCTGGTTCATCCTTGGGAGCAATTTCCAAATGCCTGAAGGTACCACGTTCATCTGCACAAACAATAGTACGCAAATATAAACACCATGGGACCACGCAGCCGTCATACCGCTCAGGAAGAGACGTGTTCTGTCTCCTAGAGATGAACGTACTTTGGTGTGAAAAGTGCAAATCAATCCCAGAACAGCAGCAAAAGGACCTTGTGAAGATGCTGGAGGAAACAGGTACAAAAGTATCTATATCCACAGTAAAACGAGTCCTATATCGACAAAACCTGAAAGGCCGCTCATCAAGGAAGAAGCCACTGCTCCAAAACCGCCATAAAAAAGCCAGACTACGGTTTGCAACTGCACATGGGGACAAAGATCATACTTTTTGGAGAAATATCCTCTGGTGTGATGAAACAAAAATAGAACTGTTTGACCATAATGACCATTGTTATGTTTGGAGGAAAAAGGGGGAGGCTTGCAAGCCGAAGAACACCAACCCAACCCAAGCATGGGGGTGCTTTGCTGCAGGAGGGACTGCTGCACTTCACAAAATAGATGGCATCATGAGGAAGGAAAATTATGTGGATATATTGAAGCAACATTTCAAGACATCAGTCAGGAAGTTAAAGCTTGGTCGCAAATGGGTCTTCCAAATGGACAATGACCCCAAGCATACTTCCAAAGTTGTGGCAAAATGGCTTAACCTTTTCTCAATAGGGGGTGCTGTTTTCACTTTGTAAAAATTTCGTTCCCAAATTAAACTGCCTCGTACTCAATTCTTGCTCGTACAATATGCATATTATTATTACTATTGGATAGAAAACACTCTCTAGTTTCTAAAACCGTTTGAATTATATCTGTGAGTAAAACAGAACTCAAGTTGGAGCAAACTTCCTGTGAGGAAGTGAGAAATCTGAAATCAGGCAGGCTGTTCTGGGGTCAGTTTATTAATTTGCATGTCTTCTATTGGTCGAGATGCACTGCATACGCCTTCCCCTAGATGTCAGCAAATAGTGAGAATTGGAATGGAGTTGCTAGGCAGATCTGAGGCCATATAAAGGGTCTGGGAACGTGGGGTGCACTCTTTTCAACATTCGCCATGACGCAAGACAGACCTCAGGATGGCGTTCTGGAAAGCTCCCGTTATAGGCCTGAGATATATCCGGCTCTGATTTTATTCGATATAGGTGTTAAAGACATCATAATGTTGTTATTTTAAACCGAGTTATATCAGTTTATATCAGTATATTGCGATTTTCGGATATTTCCTTGTGCTGCGTTATAGTGAGTTGGGCACGTCTGGGCCACATGGCTAATGTTTACTGCTAATTCCAAAGTTGAAGGCGACAATCTACAACCGAGCAGCGATTCTTTTGGACAAAGGACAACTTGCCCAAGATTCTGATGAAAGCTCATCAAAAAGTAAGAACTATTTATGATGTTAATTCGTTGTTCTGTTGAAAAATGTAAAACTCCTATTCCGCCATTAATTTTGGTGCGGTCTCGCTTTAACGCACGCTGTATGTCGTAGTAACGTTAATTTTAAAAATCTAACACAGCGGTTGCATTAAGAACTAATGTATCTTTCATTTGCTGTCCAACCTGTATTTTTTAGTCAAGTTTATGATTAGTTAATGATTAGATTAGGTGCCTCTCCCAAGATTTCTCCCGACATTTTGTTGGCAGCTTGGCTACTATTCTCATTGTATAACCACGATTTGTGCCGCTAAATATGCACATTTTCGAACAAACTCTATATGTATTGTGTAATATGATGTTATAGGACTGTCATCTGAAGAAGTTTGAGAAGGTTAGTGAAAAAATGTATATCTTTTGCTGGTTTATTCGTTATCGCTATTGTTGGGCTTGAATCAATGCTGTTGTGTGGTTGGCTATTGTAGTAAGCTAATATAATGCTATATTGTGTTTTCGCTGTAAACACTTAAAAAATCTGAAATATTGGCTGGATTCACAAGATCTTTGTCTTTCATTTGCTGTACGCTGTGTATTTTTCATAAATGTTTTATGATGAGTATTTAGGTAATTCACGTTGGTCTTTGTAGTTATTCTAGGTTCTTTGGTGAGAGTTGTGATGGTGGCTGCAATGTAAAACTATGATTTATACCTGAAATATGCACATTTTTCTAACAAAACATATGCTATACAATAAATATGTTATCAGACTGTCATCTGATGAAGTTGTTTCTTGGTTAGTGACTATTTATATCTTTATTTGGTCGAAATTGTGATAGCTACCTATGCAGGAAAAAAATGGTGGGAAAAAAAAGTTGTGTCTTTTGCTATCGTGGTTAGCTAATAGAAATACATATTGTGTCTTCCCTGTAAAACATTTTAAAAATCAGAAATGATGGCTGGATTCACAAGATGTGTATCTTTCATCTGGTGTCTTGGACTTGTGATTTAATGATATTTAGATGCTAGTATTTACTTGTGACGCTATGCTAGGCTATGCTAGTCAGCTTTTTTACTGATGGGGGTGCTCCCGGATTGTGATGAAGTAGAAGTTAAGGACAACAAAGTCAAGGTATTGGAGTGGCTATCACAAAGCACTGACCTCAATCCTATAGAAAATTTGTGTGCAGAACTGAAAAAGCGTGTGCGAGCAAGGAGGCCTACAAACCTGACTCAGTTACACCAGCTCTGTCAGGAGGAATGGGCCAAAATTCACCCAACTTATTGTGGGAAGCTTGTGGAAGGCTACCCGAAACGTTTGACCCAAGTTACACAATTTAAAGGCAATGCTACCAAATACTAATTGAGTGTATGTAAACTTCTGACCCACTGGGAATGTGATGAAAGAAATAAAAGCTGAAATAAATCATTCTCGTTACTATTATTCTGACATTTCATTCTTAAAATAAAGTGGTGATCCTAACTGACCTAAGACAGGGAATTTTTACTAGGATTAAATGTCAGGAATTGTGAAAAACTGAGTTTAAATGTATTTGGCTAAGGTGTATGTAAACTTCTGACTTCAACTGTATTTGTGCCCTGGTCCTATAAGAGCTCTTTGTCACTTCCCACGAGCCGAGTTGTGACAAAAACTCACACTCATTATTATGTTTAATAAATGTATCGTATAGTGTGTGGCAGGCTTACAATGATGGCAAAAAAACAACATTTGACCCTGGTGCTAAAAGGGGTATGCAGCTGGAGGTTGAATGTTTTAAGGGGTACGGGACTATAAAAAGTTAAGTAACCACTGGTGTAAGGAAACCAATGTGTCATTTTGTAATTATCCCTGGCCGAGTCGGACCAATTTAAATGTGTAACTCGGACCAATTTAAATGTGTAACTCTGTGTTGTTGTCTGTTCACACTGCTATGCTTTATCTTGGCCAGGTCGCAGTTGCAAATGAGAACTTGTTCTCAACTAGCCTACCTGGTTAAAAAAAGGTGAAATAAAAAAAAATAATAATAATAAATCCATCCTTAGGGGTCGTAGATAGGCCTTTGAGTCATCACTCTTGCTATGATGAGGATTATTTACCAATTCCATTGATGCCATGAACATTACATTTTCTATTACTGAAGAACCACAGAGGAAGCAGTTATCTTGCATGTTATCTTACATCTGGAGTGACTTTGCGCAGCGCCCACACAGAGTGTATGCACTGCACGGTGTCGTATGTCATGACTATGGAGGGCTCGCAGTTGGAGAAGACGATTTTCATGGTGCTGTCAGAGACGTACTGCACACGTGCAGCCTCGAACAGACCTGCCAGAGACACAGGAGATGAGCAATTAACAAGCCATAATGGGGCCAGCAATTAAGGTACCGGTAGTCAGCTAACAGGGCAGCCAAGGAGTGCAAGAGGGCCAACAATATGCTGGCTCCAACATTCAGGTTTCAACATCCATTATAGTTTATTTGTATGGTGGTTTCCGCCGTGCTCTTTGTAAACAAAATGTCAAACAAATTGTGACAATTTCTATGTATGCGTGTTTGAGAGTCTCACCTGTAGGCCTGCACACCACTGGGGCAATCTCATCCAGAGGGTGCAGCATGCTGAATACTGTGGGAAGAGGTTCCCTGATAACAGAGAAACAAACAGTGGTATGTTCAAAACAAACTACTGACACACTAGCATGAACCAAAATATATCAGAAACAGCAGGGTGTGTGCATTACAGGTTTCTGCTGTGTACCTGGGAGGACTCTGAGAAGCATCGGGTGCAGAGTTTTTGCGTTCTAACAGCAGACCAAACTTAGTAGGCCACAGATTAGAGACCTGTAAAAGGCGAGAGTCACAGAACTTAATTTCATGAAATTCTATCAAGGTGATGTTGGAGAAGAATTTGATAAACATGATTTGTCAACACTTGAATGGCTCACTAAAGAAACAGGCAGTTTGCATTTTCATAGTATCTCGTGGGAAAAGAGACATGTCCCTATTTACAGTAGAATAATGGTGGAGTCTGACGGCAGCTAGTGAGTCATGTCTTATCAAATACAACTGAACCGATTAAAAAATGTATTTAAAAAAAAAAAAAAATGCATCCACCAATACAAATCTGGTCTGTAAATGTGGACCCAATCAACATCAGCTAAATTAGCTCCCAAGAAAGCAACGTAATCTACCCTGCATGTCACAACGTAGACTTACGCAATGTTTTTCCCGCAAATCACCAGGAAAACAAAACCAAATTCAAATCATATCAAGTGGACTTCGATGTGAAAAAGAATCACACATAAATGCAGAGGCAGTTAATTGCATGATGTTTTTTTTTCATTGTAATCTGAAGCCTCTTGTCAGCTGTCAGTGAGCCAAATCCCCCATTACCATTAGTTAAAAAGACAATGGACTGGTCCTGGAGAATATCAATAACTGTGTAAACAACAATAATTACTGTCCATATCTGCTAGTTCTCCTTAAGGGATTCTAACGAGGAAATTAAAACAGCCAGGACTAGGAGACATATTTTACAAAATGTACAAATAAGGATTTATCTAACAAATGTTCAAAGTAAATCACATTTCATCACAAGTAGTACATCACCAAATTCAACATGTAATGAACACCATGAAACGTCAAATGACAGATCATCCAGCGATGATAGCACACATTTTAGACAATGTAACAGCATACCAATCAGTGATGAGGAACTCACCTGAAAGGGTAGAGGGGAGATAAAGTCCTTCCCTGTCACACTGTGCACATTCACACAGCTGCTCTGGACAATACACACTGTCTGCTCCAAAATCTCCTGCTCTGGAATACAATAGAGCAAATTAACCTCTTCACAATATTACTGAGATATAAAAAAATATATATATATATTTTAAATATACAGTACAAGTCAAAAGTTTGGACACACCTACTCATTCAAGAGCCCAGCAGAAGACCCAGAGCTACTTCTGCTGCAGAGGATAAATTCATTCGAGTTACCAGACTCAGAAATTGCAGCCCAAATAAATGCTTCACAGAGTTCAAGTAAGAGACACATCCCAACACCAACTGCAGAGGGGACTGCGTGAATCAGGCCTTCATGCTCCAATTGCTGCAAAGAAGCCACTACTAAAGGACACCAATAAGAAAAAGAGACTTGCTTGGGCCAAGAAACACGAGCAATGGACATTAATTAGACCGGTGGAAATCTGTCCTTTGGTCTGATGAGGCCAAATTATAGATTTTATGAGACGCAGAGTAGGTTAACGGATAATCTCTGCATGTGTGGTTTCCACCGAGGCTGTGTAAGGGCTATTTCACCAAGAAGGAGAGTAATGCATCAGATTACCTGGCCTCCACAATCACCCGACCTCAACCCAATTAAGATGGTTTGGGATGAATTGGACCGCAGAGTGAAGGAAAAGCAGCCAACAAGTGCTTATCATATGTGGGAAATCCTTCAAGACTGTTGGAAAAGCATTCCAGGTGAAGCTGGTTGAGTGTGCAAAGCTGTCATCAAGGCAAAGTGTGGCTACTTTGAAAAATCTCAAATATATTTGGATTTGTTTAACACTTTTTTGGTTACTACATGATTCCATGTGTTATTTTGATGTCTTCACTATTATTATACAATGTAGAAAATAGTCGATATAAAGAAACGCCATTGAATGAGTAGGTGTGTCCAAAATTTTGACTGGTACTGTACATCAATGAGCTCTAGAATTTAATGTAAATAAATTGTGACGATGAGGCATCGGCCTACTTACCATCTTTCTTATTTTGTGGAATACCAAAGTTACACCATAATGCCTGAAAAGGGAGGGAGAAAGATATTATTGGGTATACATCCTGAAAAAAAAGTATTTATTGATAAGCTGACTAATATCTTAATGTTGACGATGACAACAGACATGCCATATAATGTACACAGAGTATGTAGGTATGCATGTATGTTTAATATGACATGTTTAGTTTGATCTGGTGATTTTGATTACCTGTTGTACTGGACTGTCCACGGTAAAAGCTTTGTAGACATGGGAGGCTTGACTCTTGCTCCCTTTGCTCCATATGACCATGTTTCCTGCTGCATAGAGCTCCTCATCATACTCCATCTCATCACTGTCCACACTGGAACCCTTTCTCAGCAACCAGCATTCCTGCAAACAGACACACAATAGTGAAAACAATCTCCTTACTCAGCTTATGTATCAAACAGAACCAGCACACAATAGAAAGCGCTTTAAAGAAAAGTATGCACCTGAAACCATAAGCTGAGTAAGGAGATCTTATTTGAACCAAAGCAAGGAAGCTATCTGGCAAACATGTTATTTATCCCAGATATAGCTATACATATTTATCAGTAGCACCCTGTAAATGTGAGAGAAGATGACCAAGAGTTTCCCCCCAGTCTTACCCTCTTCTTCTCCTGTAGAGTGACCTCCTGGAGAGAGCCCACCAGACCGGCTGCTCCATCTGAGGACCAGAGCTCAGAGGCTGGCTGCAACTGCCGGAGCTGCAGGTTCACAGCGTTTGGGTGGTTCTTGCAGTGCTCACGGCCAAACGGGCCAAACGACTGCAATTCCCCTGCGGCTATCATTGTGGCTCTCTCTTCATAGACGTTCGACATGAGTTCCAGATATCAGCATTATTTCTGAGCGAGAGACAGAGAGAGATAGTGTATGTTACAGCATGAAGTCAAATACATTATAAACATCTGACAGTACATCACTTAGCGATATCCTGTTACACTTCACCTGTAGAATGCTGTGAAATACTTCGAAAATCCAATGAGACCAGTGATGAGGCAGAGTGTTCACCAGACTGAAGGGATGCTCAGGTCTGGAAACTTGAGTGAATTGACATGACAACATGTTGGTCAGAGTCAATAAGTTATACTAACGTTAGTTGGGCAGCTCATTGTGAATTGTTTATTTTGGTTGCCAACTCAACTGCTAACTTAGATAGAACATGCTCAACGGCAGACACGTAGCTAACTATAACAACTTACTAATTATAGCTAGATAACTATTAAAATACTACAGCTAGCAATAGCCTTAAAGATAAAATAATTGTAGCTAGCTACTGTCTGTGGTCATCATTATTTTTGTTGTATCATGACTTAAGCTAACTAGCTAGCAAGCAATTGGCTTGAAGCTAGGCCAGCCGGTTAACTATTTCAGTAGCAAAACGTTCAGCATGAAAGACTCACGTTATAACAGATTGCTAATATTAGCTGGACACATTGCGTAAACTTCAAGTACACATTTAAATAACGTTGAGTGTCGCATCTTTGCGTCTGGCTAACTAGCTAGCAACCATGTTTAGATTAGCATACTGTCATACATGCAGTGTCTAGCTGGCTAGCTAACGTTAGCTAGCTAGCATGCTACCGTGGCACAGGCGCGAACCTGATAATAAGGAATAGTCTGGCTCTTGTCTTGGAGTCCTTGTCTTTTCTTTATATGACTCTTCCTGGAGTACCACTTAGTCAGTATTGTCAACATAAAAACACCTTAAAGCAACACATAAAATAAGAATATAGCTAGCTACATCAGTTTTTCAAATGTGCGCGGACATCTTGCTGTCCCGAGAATCTTCTCCTCATTTTATCAACCAATCAAGTACGAAGGAGGAAAGTGACGTGTCAAGTGGTTATATTTCCATATTTATATTTTCAGCAATAGATACATTGTAGCCAGAGAGAATGTACAAAGTAAATTAAGTCTGTTTGACTATGGAACATACACTATATATACAAAAGTATGTGGACTACCCCTTCAAATTAGTGGATTCGGCTATTTCAACCACACCCGTTGCTGACAGGCGTATAAAATCGAGCACACAGCCATGCAATCTCCATAGACAAACATTGGCAGTAGAATGGCCTTACTGAAGAGCTAACTGACTTTCAACGTGGCACCATCATAGGAGGCCACCTTTTATTTTATTTATTTACCCTTTATTTAAATTTTTGCCTTAAATGACATACCCAAATTTAACTGCCTGTAGCTCAAATCCAGAAGCAAAGATATGCGTACTCTTGATACCATTTGAAAGGAAACACTTTGAAGTTTGTGGAAATGTGAAATTAATGTAGGAGAATATAACACATTATATCTTGTAAAAGATAATACAAAGAAAAAAGTATGCGTTTTTTTGTACCATCATCTTTGAAACGCAAGAGAAAGGCCATAATGTATTATTCCAGCACAGGAGCAATTTAGATTTTGCACACTAGATGACAGCAGTGTATGTGCAAAGTTTTAGACTGATCCAATGAACCATTGCATACCTGTTCAAAATGTTGTATCAAGATTGCCCAAATGTGCCTAATTGGTTTGTTAATACATAATTGTGCACTCTCCTCAAACAATATCATGGTATTATTTCACTGTAATAGCTACTGTAAATTGTACAGTGCAGTTAGATTAACAAGAATTTAAGCTTTCTGCCCATATCAGATTTGTCTATGTCCTGGGATTTTTTTTTTTTTTACTTACAACCTCATGCTAATCACATTAGCCTACGTTAGCTCAACTATCTGGCGGGGGGACACCGATCCCGTAGAGATTTTAATATAGTCCATGCCCAAATTCTTATATTTTTCTCCATTATTTTACATTGTGATTGATGTTCACAAATGCAGGTGACATAGGGACTAGAGACGGATGTGCCTGATCAATATGAGTTTAATAGAAAGATTTAGTAAGCTATTCCTTCCCACAGTGTGCCTGCTAAACTAGGTAGACCTCGCTGCCAATAATCCTGTTTGTCCCGAGGTACATCACAAAAGAGTGTGCCTCCACACCTGTTATTGATTTTTCATACAGTGCATTCGGAAAGTATTCACACCTTTGACTTTTTCCACATTTTGTTATGTTACAGACTTATTCTAAAATGTATTAAATCGTTTCTTTCGTCATCAATGTACACATAATACCCCATAATAACAAAGCATAAACAGGTGTTTAGAATTTTTTGCAAATGTATAAAAAATGTAAAACCGAAAATATCACATTTACATAAGTATTTGTTGAAGAACCTTTGGCAGCGATTACAGCCTCGAGTCCAATCCTGCATTGTATTGGCTGTGTGCTTAGGGTCGTTGTCCTGTTGGAAGGTGAACCTTCGCCCCAGTCTGAGGTCCTGAGCGCTATGTAGAAGGTTTTCATCAAGAATCTCTCTCTGTACATTGCTACATTCATCTTTGCCTCGATCCTGACTAGTCTCCCAGTCCCAGCCGCTGAAATCCCCACAGCATGATGCCGCCACCACCATGCTTCACCGTAGGGATGGTGCCAGGTTTCTTCCAGACGTGACGCTTGACATTCAGGTCAAAGAGTTCAATCTTGGTTTCATCAGACCAGAGAATCTTGCTTCTCATGGTCTGAGAGTCTTTAGGTGCCTTTTGGCAAGCGGGCTGTTGTGTATTTTACTGAGGTGTGGCTTCTGTCTGGCCACTCTACCATAAAGGCCTGATTGGTGGAGTGCTGCAGAGATGGTTGTCCTGGAAGGTCCACAGAGGAACTCTAGAGCTCTGTCAGAGTGACCAATGGGTTCTTGGTCACCTCCCTGACCAAGGCCCTTCTCCCCCGATTGCTCAGTTTGGCCAGGCGACCAGCTCTAGGAAGGGTCTTGGTAGTTCCAAACTTCTTACATTTAAAAATGATGGAGGCCACTGTGTTCTTGTGGACCTTCAATGCTGCAAAATATTTTTTTTACCCTTCCACAGATCTTTGCCTCGACCCAATCCTGTCTCAGAGCTCTACGGACAATTCCTTCGACCTCATGGCTTGGTTTTTGCTCTGACATGCACTGCCAACTGTGGGACCTTAAATAGACAGGTGTGTGCCTTTCCAAATCAAGTCCAATCCATTGAATTTACCACAGGTGGACTCCAATCAATTTGCAGAAGCATCTCAAGGATGATCAATGGAAACAGGATACACCTGAGCTCAATGTCTAGTCTCATAGCAAATGGTATGAATACTTAAGTAAATAAGGTATTTCTGTTTCTTGTCATTATGGGGTATTGTGTGTAGAATGATGACAAAATGTGGAAAAAGGGAAGGGGTCTGAATACTTTCCGAATGCACTATATACAGTGTAGATGATATCCAGAGAGCCAACTCCTCAGAGAGTTAAATTCACTATTTATCTTGTTAGTATTGAAGGAAATGTAAAGCATGGCTCTACCTCTGAGAGCAGAGCAGAGAGGCAAAGCTGTAATGTGATTGGATTTGATGACTGGTGATCTCAGGAGTGTTGTAGGGTGGTTTGTGGCTTTGATTACTGGACTAATGAAGCACTGAGACCATTACCATTACCATTAGCCTCCCGGGTGGCGCAGTGGTCTAGGGCACTGCATCGCAGTGCTAGCTGTGCCACCAGAGTCTCTGGGTTCGCGCCCAGGCTGGGCTGGGTTCGCGCCCAGGCTCTGTCGCAACCGGGAGGTCCGTGGGGCGACGCACAATTGGCATAGCGTCGTCCGGGTTAGGGAGGGTTTGGCCGGTAGGGATATCCTTGTCTCAGTATGTAAAAATGTAATAAAAATGTATGCACTCTACTGTAAGTCGCTCTGGATAAGAGCGTCTGCTAAATGACTAAAATGTAATTACTGGTCATAATGTTTTCCATATGGCTTGAGACACAAATGTATTTACAGAATTAGTTGGGATCCAATGAAGAAGAACTTTGCTTAATTGATCCATTGCATAGATTTCAGCCTAAAACAGGACAATGATAACAGGTCCCCCATGGGAATGAAATGTGGATTTTGTTCTTTAAATAAAACTAAGTACACGGTTTAGAACATACCAATGATCTATGTTTGTAAATGTTCAATTTCCATGTTCAACTTGCCCTTGGTTTGCCAGCAAAACGGAAGATGATATGTATCAATCATGGTCTTCACTCTGAGGAAAGTCCTCTCCCTCAGTCTTGATTTATGGGACCTAGTTTTGCCATATAATTTCCACTATTTGGGATCCATTACTCAGAAGATCCAGGTGGACCTTTACCCTGGTGAAGGAACCCATAAATGGGAATAAAGTAATCCACTGGGTAGTGAGTTCCTCAGGCAAACTATGTAAAACTGACTCACCATGAGGGCGTGGCTGTCTGTCATATTAGACCCTGGCCCGTAAATCAGTCTGTCAGTGCCAATTTGGCAACAAACACATCTCCATTATTCAGCGGCTAGATAATCTAAACCACAATAGGCTCTAACAAGCTGTGGCATTCCCCAGCATCCGACTCATAGCCAGGTGTTTTCTGTTGTGTGTTCTGTCCATTAGGTATTGGAGCATGACGAAGGATCAATTTATAGCTCACGTAATGTATTATCCATATTCATGTGACGTGATGCTGACATTATTGCTGGATGACTGGATGTCTGTGCATCATAACACCAAAGGTATGGTTTCAGCAACGCAGTAGTTTATGAGGATCTATAACTGGCTCATCCAATGGAACTTGCAAATTCTGCACATTCCCAAAAAATAATGCATGTGTTTCCTGTATGACAGGGTCCTTTCCAGACTCATCCAGAAATCATCACTGTCAATTAAATGAGCATGTTTCCCAGTCCTTTGTCCGTAATCTACTTGATGTTTGGCATGATTACATTACAATTGTGATTAGGCTTCCAGAGGCTGCTGGTTGAGATAGGACTACAGCCACCCATTCTTGAATATATGAGATGCATTCAACAATGTCACCCAGTCTTGAAGACATGAGATGCAAACATAGGACCCAACACTGAGAATCAGTACAGCTAAACTAGAGTCCAACGCTGATACTGAATCCAGATGCCGAAATACAACACTGTGGCTCAAACCTGAAGTATATCACTAAAATTAACCCGCAAAACCATTATGGGTTATAGAAACACATTTGTCAGTACTTGAGCCTTGAGAGATATACATGATTGATCTATTTTCCCATGGAACCACCAACATTCCAGCACAACAGCCATACATATGGTCTTTCATCTACCAGACTACAAATAAGATCACAAAATCTATAGTATTAATTCCCTCTGGGATAAACTCTGTTCAATACACTCTCTCCAATCAGAACATCTGTGCACATATTTACTTAGTTCAACCTAATGAGGGGATGATGGGATTTGTATGTGATTGGTTCTTGTGTAATGGAAGTGTGCAAAGTTATTGCATGAGAGTATCTGACATCTGTGTCAACTGAGCCTTTTATCTGCATTGTGTAAAGGAATGTCAATGTTTAATGTCGTTATATTGGGAGAGACAATGTGGTTAGGAGGAGAGTGTGGTTAGGAGGAGAGAGTGATATAGATTAGAAAGATGATGAGATGAGAAAGGTGGAGAGAGGTGGTAGAAGAGGAGAAAGGGAAGGAGATGTAGGTGCTGAAACTGATAAAGACTATTCATGGTTTCAAGAATTGTTTTATTCTTCGTGGCTATCATGCAGACACTGTACAACCACTCAGAGGGAGTTATAGTCCAAGATATCACAAAATGACATAAACCAATTTCAAGTTATGTAGCGGAAATACAATCTGGGGAGATGGAAATAGCCACTGTGTCCACATTGTGTATAACATTATATTTACTTTGCTTACCAAATGTTAAAAGGTATTTTTACTGTTTATGTATCTTAGTGCTTTGTTTCCCCCTATTCATAACTATTAGGCCTATACCATTTCAAATGTGTATAATATAAGATGAGTCAACCCCCATGATATGAAATAAGGAATTATTGTATGAGCAAAACCTAATTTTACCATAAGGTTGATTTGAATGAACATGCCAACAAGCCAATGACGAATGCATCACTCCCAATGGGACTTATATGACGTATCAACCCTGATCAAATCTGATTGCCTTCCTGCTTGATGAAAAGTATTCAGATGTATAAAACGAGGGAAGGGTTGAAGGTATAGTAAGAGACGCTGACCAGCGAAGAAGCAACTGAGGTACTGAACAGTGTTCCGTGACTTCTCTAGGAGATACAAACACAAAGTATTCCAGGACCTTGGACAGCACCCGGTACCCAAGAGGAACAGCAGATCATTTACTAAAGAAAATGTAAGACTTTTTTCAAATGATGCTATTGGTTTTTGATAATTATGATATTTGTTAGATATTCTTTTCAGTTAGGCTTCACATCACATTCTATATTCTAAAGTTTTTGTCATTGTATCCATCTTCCAGCAAATAAATAACTGTAAATAGTTATTGATTCCAAATATAAGAATTATTTTTGATTGGCAATAGCATTTGATCACATAAACAAATGTTCATACAATAGTTGAAAACAAGTCCTCACCAATTGGATACGTGCGCAACTGCACATTTGTCTTAATTCTCAACGTTTTTGTTTTCTGGTGTCACTGGGTAGCACAATTGGCGAACTTGAATCTTGTGGTTTGCGCATCTGGTTTACTCTTATTCCTTAAAAATATACAATAGAAAGTGTTGATAAACTTGTTTTTCTGTGCATAACGTGGTACCGAATGACGAGACAATAATTTTAAGAATTCCCTCTCGTTTTCATATTGACCATAAGAATGTAGGCTATCTGAAAGAAACATTATTGAATGAAACCCATATCTCTTTTTACAGGTATAAAGCGATGTTACAAAGGAACGGCTCCCAGCTCCTTTTCCTAATAGCCCTGTGCAGTGTGTTATATTCCCGGACTCAGTGTTTGCCATATGCATCTATGAGGTAGGAATAATACCGCTATTACTCATTTAAAAATGTATTGTTTTTGTGCATGAGGACATAAAGGTTTAAAAGAGCATCATTAGTTACTTTTGCCAAAGAGTTCAAGAACTGCAACGATGTACTAACTTTTTCTATTATAGGCTATCGGCCAATAACTTTATGTGTACCAATAGGAATTTATATCATCATGGACAAATACATTATAGGCTATAGTGTTAACGTGTTTTAACTTATTCTAAATCTGGGTTAATCCATAAACAAGATAGTCAACAATTAATTCGTCAACTATATCCTAGAACAATAGTACTTTCTAACAATAACATTTAAGTCTTGAGAAATGTTATGTAATTGTTTTCCACAGGCTACTTTCATATACGTGAATATTGATTGTGTTCTCTGGATGATTAAGAAAGTAATGAATAATCAGTGGAACGTGGTCATTTCTTCCAATGGAATATTGAATGTCAGGATACAAAAAATGTCTGCCTCGTGACTTAATGTCGTTTTGGTATTGTCTAAGAGTAATCGACATAGGCCCATATTTGTTTTACCCCAATATTAGCCTATTGAAACGCTCCGCCCATAAATGACTCCTAAACCACCTTTTCAGATTTATGCTAGACAGTGTGACTAATAACTGTTTTAATCTGTTGGCAGACCGACGAGACACGCAGACGGTCTCTTTACAAGTGGATACAGCAAACTTCTTGGACAGCTATCGGCGCGGCGGTACCTGGAATCCTTGATTGGAAAGCGAGTCAGGTAGACTGTAGTTTATGCTTTTCCTTCAGATTAGCGCGCAGAGTTTAATGCCCCTATTAAACTCGAATTCAAAGTATTTTAACAGTATGGTAATATTGATATCAACATATTTTCAGGGACATTCAGGTTTATTGAAAACATTTAGAGTCAGGAAGCATGACAGAAATATATATTCCACAAAATTTTCTTCCGGTATGCCTATTTCTGTGATTTTAGTCTCATTGAAAAAATTTGGAAATATCCTTAAAAAAGTTGTATTAGCATATCTGCCTTGAAAACGGTTAATAATCTCAATTGTTGTAATTGTATTAGATTTGTCATCACAATTGTGATTTACTTCTGGTTTAAAAAACCCTATTTATTGGATAAGTTCAGTAAAAGCCAAAACAGGTTAGCAAATGTCTCAAAAATGATGTGTTATGGTTAATTTGTCACAGTGATGATATGATGGAGGACCAGGTACCAGTGAAGCGCCACTCAGATGCCATTTTCACAGACAACTACAGTCGCTTCCGCAAACAGATGGCTGTGAAGAAATACCTGAACTCAGTTCTGACGGGAAAGAGAAGGTGGGAACAAGTACAGAGCACAATAATGGATTGTGTGTTTGCCAGTGTGCATGCATGTGTATGTCCAAATGTGCATTTTTGCAGTGTGCCGCCACAGTGTGAGGAAAGTCAAATGTACCCTTCTTGTCTTTTCAGTCAAGAAGACCCTCCCATGCAAGAAGAATCCAGAAGTGAGCCCTCATTTCTTGAGAGCTATGATGACGTCGATGTAGATCACCTTCTCAATAACTTCCAATTGGTAGGTTCAGTCTC